>NW_027315834.1:41506840-41674340 GCF_026437365.1 Eucyclogobius newberryi | reverse complement strand
ACTTTCAGTAGAAGATCTCCTATAAATAAATAAAAACTCCCATAGACAAATAAATACATAAATACCATTGCATGTGATCCCGACAGTAATTGCACATGAATATGTGTCACGACAGCACATAGATTGCACATGAATTTCACAGTAATTGCACATACGACAGAATTGCACATCAGTATTAGGTTAGGTCAGTATTGCGACGGGATAACGTGACGATCTCCGGGTAAGACGACCGTTCTCCGCAGTTTCATGAGTTCCTCCTTTGTGGAAACGCGGTACGGCGCCGGGCGGGGGGCGGGGCCGGAGCCGGGGGGCGGGGCCGGAGCCGGGGGACTCAGAGCCAAGGCACATAGCAACGACAGGACGAAAACACTCAATCCAGCCGAATAAAGTCTAAACAAGTTAATTTAAAGCGATTCCAGTGCGTGTCCCGATCGTTCGTGAAGTTCCTCTTTCATATAAACGTGTATATAAACGTGTACCGACGACACGCCGTACTTTAGCGCGGCCGGAGGGCGCGGGGGGGGGCTGGTGGGCTCGCTCGGAGCTAGCTCACGTCACAACAACACAACGAACGCAACGAAAAACGCTCAAATCCAGCCGAAAAAAGTCAAAAACAGTTGAATTAAAAAACTATTCCAGCGCGTGTCCCTATCGTACAGTAAAATAGAAAAAATATACTAACTATATTTACAAAATATAGGAGATAAAGCACAATAAGTGTGAGAAAGAAGAGAGAGCGTTTACACCGGGCTGCCAGCTGTACCAGCGCCTTATGTGCTTTGGCATTAAACCATCACGGCTATGTATGTGTATAAAGTAACGCACGTTAACTTTCTGTGTGCGCGGATGGATTTAATTTTATATTCACTGTTAGGGTTGTAGCCATGCATTTATATTTTTACATATTTTTCAGAAACAATGGATTTGGATTATGTAAATTATGATGACTACTCCTCAAATAATGAAACCGAGTACAACACAACAAATGGTGGAGAATTCGAGTTCACCGGGACCCAGACAGCTTTGACCCCAGTGCTGGTTACTGTAAATATCATTATATTTGTGTGTGGACTTGGAGGAAACTCTTTGGTCATCTGGATCTGCGGATGGAAAATGAAAAAGACGGTCATTACCATCTGGTACATCAGTCTGGCTATTTCTAATTGTTTGTTCTGTGCATTCCTGCCCATGCAAGTGTCCTACATGATAACTCTGCACTGGCCTTTCGGACTGCTCATGTGCAAGCTGACCTCCTCTGTCTTATTTCTCAACATGTACTGCAGTGTGTTTGTACTGGTTCTGATTAGCATTGATCGATGTGTAATGGTTTCATTTCCTGTTTGGTCACAGAACCACCGTCGTCCATGGAAAGCATTGCTAATTGTTGCTATGGTGTGGATGCTTTCTGCCCTCCTGACCATCCCTTCAATGATCTATAGGCACATCACTGTACACGGCTCAATCACTCAGTGCTATTCAAATTACAAAGTGGCATCTCATCACAAAGCTGTGGCACAAACACGATTTATTTGCGGATTTGTTATTCCCTTCCTAATAATTGTTATATGTGGTATAGTGCTTGGTGTCCAGCTTAAGAATGTGACTCTCAAATCGGCAAAACCCTATAAAATTTTATCCGCTCTGATTTGTTCATTTTTCCTCTGTTGGGTTCCTTATCACACTTTTATCCTTTTGGAGTTAGACTTGAAGAACCACAGCCTGAATGTACTTCACATAGGACTAAATGTTGGTGCAACCTTGGCCGCAGCAAACAGCTTTCTCTCACCAATTCTTTATGTCTACATTGGTAATGACTTCAAGACCACTCTGAAACGGTCACTGACATCAAGGATAGAAGCAGCACTGGCAGAAGATTTACGATCGGATCGATTTCATTCCTCAAGATCAAAGTCAATGGAAAATGTATCGAATAAAATATGATATATAGATGAATGTTAACAGCTCTTGTTTTTGTGTAAATATTGAATAAAAACTATTTTTGACGGGTATATGATGGGATAATCCCTGTTGTTAATATAAATTAACACCAATCAAGTTGCAGTTTGTGAAGAAAAGTTGAAAAATATGTTGGATTACAGAAACAAACAGCAGTGTTCTAAAACACATGATGACACGATGACTCAGCTGCACATCCAAATGTTTGGCACAACATACACACACAACACATTCTTCTGCCCCGTCAAAGAATCATTCATGAAATGAAAGAATCCTATGGGAGAATTGTCGGTTGAACTGTCAGATTGCAGATTTGTTGTCCTGGTTTATGGTTCAAATCTAGTTACTGGACCTATCAATGTGAAACATTGGTCAACAAGGTCAACATCTTGGCCCATGGGCAAAATGCGGTATTCAGACCACTTTTATTGGCACTCAGGGATCCTGCTGAATTGTCTGATAACCTAAATAATATCACATATAACCTATAATCATATTCTTATTACCTCAATAATATCACATGTGTAACCTATAATCATAACCTCCATATAACCTATAGCTATATCATATTAGCTGGCCCTCTGCCTCAAATGTTTGAATATGCAGCCCTTGGTGAAAAAACACCCTTACCTAACCCTAGAATTGAAATAGGTAAACTGCCATTATTTATTCGGTGCGATGGTGATGGAAAGATATTGGGAGAATTGTTAATTTATTTGAAGGGAATTTTGAGTTCTTGATGGCAGCTGGTATCCAAGTGTTGCATTACCGCCACCTACTGTAGTTGATCATCTTTGACTTTATTCTTTAGGCTTTAGGCTTTAGGCTTAAAGAATAGGTCTAAAGACTTGCTCTGACCCAAAACGTCACATGTGGTGAATTATTCTTGAAAACAACAAAAACAAAAATAACAGCAACAACAAAATCTGTTAAAAATGTGTATATATTTGAATGAACCAAAAACGGTAGAGGCGTCACCATTACATGGATGTATTATAATACATCCATGACCATTACGCACAGTAGCTACAGCCTGCCGAAAACTATTAGAAGAAGAACTGTAGCTGCACGCCACGCCCCCTGTACATACCCGGATCCAGCTACATCCGGTTGTATTCAGTGTTAGTGGAAGAGTGTTGCAACAACTTGTAATGAGATTTTCTCAAGCTGCCTAAAAGTAAATTTCCCGGAAATTCACCTTTTAAAATATCCGCGCCTTGTTATCTTATTTTCAGTTTCGGTTATACTTTGTATGGAGCAGCGGACACTTTTCAGGAGAAGTAAACAACCCCACCGTTAGCAATAGGTAGGGTTAGCATTAGCACCCGTTATTCTAGACTTATCTCTGTTACAGGCCTGAATACCACAATGTCTTTGATGGAATTGTACTAATTAGATTCAAGCTAACTCGTTTGTCTTACGTGCAAGTGTTTATTAAAGTGCACGGTGCTGTTGGAACCACTCCAGCCTGCTCGGGTCTGTTTTTAAATGGCCACCTCAGTTGCTGAAAACACAGGCACCACGTCCAGCAACTCGACAGCAGCCGACAGTGGAAACCAAGACAGCACATTTGAATGTAACATATGTCTAGACACAGCCAAAGATGCAGTCATAAGCTTGTGTGGCCACCTCTTCTGGTGAGTGCTGCGGTTGTATTTGGTTTGATTGGTGTATTCTGTTAAAGTTCATATTAATTCATATTTTCATTTTCCATTCCAGTTGGCCATGTTTGCACCAGGTAAGTGGAAATGTGTCATTTAGCAATTTGATTAAGTCCAATTGGATTTAATTATCGCTTTATGCAGTGGTTGGAGACTCGACCGACCAGACAAGTGTGTCCCGTGTGTAAAGCTGGAATAAGTCGAGATAAAGTCATCCCACTGTACGGGAGAGGGAGCACTGGACAGCAGGATCCCAGGTCAGAACCAGGACGTAGTAGGAATTAGGAACTAGTTTTCTATGTAACATAGATAATTACATCTTTTTTATTTTCTTTAACAGAGAAAGAACCCCCCCTCGACCACAAGGACAAAGACCAGAACCTGAGAATCGGGGTGTAAGTGCTGGTGGAGTGTTTATCTATCAAATGTCTTGTCCATTTCAAACTAGTTAAAACAATAGATTGCTACAATGAAGTGATGTATTCTTCTAGGGATTTCAAGGCTTTGGCTTTGGAGATGGAGGATTCCAGATGTCATTTGGAATAGGTGCCTTTCCATTTGGAATTTTTGCCACTGCATTTAATATCAACGATGGAAGACCTCCACCAGGTACGTTTGAAATACTTTACTCACCATGAAGTTTCTGCTTAAATCAAATTTTCAGCTGAAAATATCATTTTTTTAAACAGCAGCTCCTGGGACCCCACAGCACATGGATGAGCAGTTTTTGTCACGACTTTTCCTCTTTGTTGCATTGGTTATTATGTTTTGGCTTTTGATTGCTTGATTTTTTAAAACAAAAACAGCTATTAAGTATTCAGAGCAAAGGAGAATTCCATAAAATATTTATTGATAATATTGATTCCCCCCATAATCCCAAAACTGTGTTAATCATACACTACCTGTCAAAAAAAAAAAAAGTTACCAACTGCATTTACTTTCAGCTGCAAAATGGTATTCAAAACGCATCTGATGCAGTGAGTGGCTTCTCATTTCTGAAGCAACAATGTTGAAGGACAAATCCTGTGGTCATAGAAAAGATGTCACTATGTTTCAGAAGGGTAAAATCATTAGCATCAAGCAGAGAAAACATCTGAGAAGCAGAAACTAATGTACAACAGGTGTGAAGGCTTTGTGCTGTGGTCACTCTCACATCATCAATACAAGATCTTGATGCTAAAGCTAATGTAACGCTGGAATTAAATACACCTTTTAATATTTCAGAAGCTTATTGAAACAAAGCGAGGGAATGTGTGCTGTCATCAAAGTTCAAGGCGGTTCAACCAAATATTAGAGCCTGTGCTTTGGTAGCAACTTTTTTTTGGACAGGCAGTGTTTGGCTAAATTTGATTCAACTTACACTGAAAATGTTTGTGTCCATTAATTTCCAAGTCTTTTATGAACTTAAAATAAATGGTTCTCCACTGCTTACGATGCAATGGTGATTGACAAGTGGAGGGAGATCCACAGTGGGCACATGTGTTCACAACCTTCTGAAGATTAAAATGGAAAATCATATTTATTTTTGAATACATAAATTAAATCAGTATGAAAAACCACTAACAAAGAATGCATACGTTTAATTCATTAAAACAAACTTCTACAAACTACCTAAACAAAACAGTCCCTTACTTCAAGGACAGATTTAAATCCAATGTGTAAAATCATACAAACCATGTGATTTACTGTATGCAATATATTTTAAAATACTGTATAAATAAAGGTTAATCATACAAAATGTGAAGATCCTCTACAAATCAATAAATTGCATTGTATTGTAAATAAAAAAATGTTCATTACACACATTGTTAATACAAATTTCAATAAAGACTTTTTTTTAGTCTTATCCATCTCCTGAATGTTTCTCTGATTCAAACACATTGAACTCCGCTTCATACATTATTTGTTGGATCCTTATTTTAGTTTCACATCTTTTCTGAGGAGCAAGTCTCTTAAGAGCGGGAACAAAACTCAGCAGAAATAGTTCGTCTTCGTCTCGAGGTTTGGTGTTCGTAGGGGCAGAGTTGTTGTCTTTGACCGGCCACTTGGTCGACAATTCTGTACCGTTTGTATTTGTTGGATCAGGAATTAGAAAACTCTCTCGCGTGTACCGTCGTTTCCGCCCTGGTTTGTTAATTATTGGGGAGATACTAGACGAGATCTTGGCCAGTGCTGCCAATTGAGCAATCTGAGCATCCTGAGCGATAGATGCTATCTGTGGTTTGATGTCATTTTGATTAAGATTGGTTTTGGTGCAGGATTGTGGAGTCTTGATCGCGTCTGATATGGGTGCGGTTTCGTCCTCTGCATGTACAGATTCAGTGTCATGGTTATCCTGCTCATCCTCTGGACACATGTCACACAGACCAACTCTTGACCCGGTAAAGGGTGCAATGAAATTCATCAGCTGTCTGTATCTCCATCTGCTTTGCACAATTTCTCCAAAAAGTGATTTACTTTTTACCTCCAGGCGGACTTCTTTTAGATAACGGTCTCTCATGTTCTTCCATTTTCTTTTGCACTCATCGGCTACAACACAAATCACAAAAAAAACATATTTTATGTCACCAGGCAACACATTATGAACAAATTCTAAGTTACAATTTAAAATAGTTAACAAATATGAAATCTTGGAGGCAAATTAGTTTTGGCCACATAATCATTAAAGAGCAACTTTGTCATTTGTTTGTGCTTAAGGGTTAATATATTGTCAAAACTAAACTCAAACCCATGGTTTTCGCATCTGCTACTTTTTCCACAAAATTGCATAAGATAAATCTATATCATGAATCCATGTAGAGCTACAGCCATCTCTTAAAACGTGTCTTTGATTGAGAAATCTACAGCTAATCTTCTGTCCATAAAAGCCGGTGGTTTGGAGGAAGAATTGTTTTATGTTCAGGAATATTAAAAGCCATTTTAATAGTTTTCAAGAATATAACAAAATCTAAAATTAGGATCGAACATTATCATAAAAAGCTGACTAATTTTGTGATATCACCCAGCCCTAAATGTAAGATGTGTTTAATGCCATACAGTGAAGTATTCCAGGCAACGCAATAACATGAAGCATGGAAACAGGATAACCACAAAGTGCACCTTTAATAGATGAATGCAGCATGTCAGCATGAAACACAATAAACATGTATATTAAGACAGACTCTTCTCTGTAGAGTCTGGGAGTTGCGGTAGCAAACAAACACATTTAGTATAAGAATGTATCTAAAAAAAATAAAATGTTTTTTTTTTTTTTAAATCCCGGTAATGCTATATAATTTCCAAGAACCTAATATTCTACGCCATTAGGTATGTAATGTCCTCTTGTACTTTAGTCGCCTCCACGAGCTGCTGCTTTTTGAGCTCGCGGCGCCATTGCGGCACCGCGCGAAACAACACGCGGCACTCTACCGGCGCGTCGTGCCGCTCCTCTGCCGCTCCGCAGGCCGCCTCACCGTTGTGCCGTGCCGTTGACGCGGCTAGCGGCACCAGCGAACAGCCAAACCGTGCGGATCACCGTGTGTGCAACGCGGCCTGCAGCGGCGGATGCTACCGCTAGCACGGAAGCGCGACACAGACGCACAGATTGCAGCAGTCGCGTGCGTAAAACAAAACAAACAATGGGCAGAAGCCAATGTAAAGTAGGAGCTTCTCGGCGCCATAACGGTCTATGTCAAGCCGTTACGTTTAAAACAAAGTGAGCTAATAATAGAGTCGATAAAGTTAGGAGAACAGTTTAAACTTTAAAATACTCACTGGGGAGACCGAGTGTCATGCTGATGTTTTTCCACGCATGTGCGCGACTCTGTGTGCAGCGGTAATTTGGTAACGTCGCATTGTAGAGCTCAGGGTAATTAAATACAGCCAAAATTAACTTATCGTCCATGTTGCCGCGGTGCTGTGCGCCTTTGCCGTGTGGCGGTGCCGTGTGGCGGTGCTGCGCGGACGGACGCGGAAGCGGCAGCGTTCTCCCGCCTTTTCCGCTCAGCAGAGGCGCGCGCGCTTGCCGCGCTGTTCGCGCTGTTCAGAGACAATCTTTTGACCAGAGGAGCTCACCACATTGGCCTTTGTGCCCACGATGTAGCCTCATTTATATTTGCAAATAATGTATAACATCGTACTTAAGACTCCCACAAATGAACAGAAATGAATTTGGTACAGGCTATACTGGCCCACTGCCACAGAGTTAAACTATTGATCCACAGGGACAATTGCTTGAACATAACCAAAGTCAGTCAAAAAGGGGACAAAGACCAAACAATCATCTTTTGTCGCGCCGCCCGTTGACTCCAGTCGCTAAACAAATGGAAAACTACAAAGTGCATTATACGGCTCGAAGACCGACTAAACCTGAGATAGAGCAGAGATGAAATGTCCCCATGTGTGGACAAAAAAGGATTATCTTAGATGTGGAGCAGTGGAATCCGTTTGATCCGGCCCGCAAAACATTTCAAATTCATAGTCATTCATTTATGATATACAGATTTTCCCATGTTTTTTATTAGGCCCATTTATTTTTAGAGGCAATAACTGATTAGGCCACAATCTGATCTCACGTGATCCATTTAGTGTGGGTTTTAGCAGATCCGAGCAGACAGAATCAGTCTGTCCAATTCACAACAAGGATTATTGCTACATTTGCACCGAATGACCCATCACAACCCTTTGCATAGGAACTATTATCCTACAGTCATTATTATTTGGGGCGCTCAAGGTTGTGTTTGTGGTCCTTTGGGTCACAGGCTGGGCTGGCTGTTTAAGAATCACTATATCACTACATGAACACAATTAGGGCAAACCTTATTCTTGTGAATCAAAAGGGATTCAGAGAAACATAAATTCAACATGTTTACTTGAGCATGTAACTATAAACATGTTCTGACGCGTTTTATTTCACATGCCCTTATTTTAACACAGTCTATACTTTTTACTATTATCATCAAATGTTGTTTAATTGCACGGTGCATCTTAACACAGAAGTTCCTAGTTTGTGAATTGTTCCCTGACAATGGCAATAAAAGTGATTCTGATTCTGGATGCAGATAGTGATCTGTAGATAGGCTTATAAACTATCAACATTTATGATGGCAAGAAGGGACAGGACTGTTTTCAAAAGCCTTTACAAAAGAAGCTTAAAACCGATTGAGGTAATCCAATAATTCTTATAAAAAAGGTGTATTGCCTTGTATGAAATCTCAGGATTTGTAGAGGGGTGAATTTAACAGCTTTTGCTGTGCACAGTCACATTGTCACAGAAGTCAAACTGAAAAGACTGCGCAGCACAGATAAGACACACATACAAACCACC
The DNA here is from genome assembly GCF_026437365.1 of Eucyclogobius newberryi. Lineage (NCBI taxonomy): Eukaryota > Metazoa > Chordata > Actinopteri > Gobiiformes > Gobiidae > Eucyclogobius > Eucyclogobius newberryi. The sequence continues at coordinate 41,665,418 of NW_027315834.1, read as the reverse complement.
TCGTAAATTGTGTGTGTTTTATGTGTTAAATTGGTTCTTTTTAGGATTGAGGCTCATCTTTACCAACCAAATGCATCAATTTTTTATCTGATTATTTGCAACATGAGTCAAGAAAAAGTGACATTATGAAATGTATTTAAGAGCTAATCCTAAAGTCTGCTACATAAGTCTCTGGCCACACCAAAACGTTCATCTACTAAATCCTGGGGTATAATACCAAGCAATCCCCTTTTCTCTAAAACCTTAACAATAAGGATCTTAGCTGCTCTCCACTTCTCATTTTATGCAGTGAAATCTGATTTCTTTTGAAGAAAGGAATAAGGCGAGATTAACTGAATCTGATGTCCTCCCTAACCTCTTCACAAAACTGCCCAGATTAGCCAGGAATTAAATTTCAGAGGTTTTATGTGGCTGCTCCATAGGGGGATTACAGTTTTCCTTTTTTTTGCCTCCAAAATTCACTATAAGGAGCTGAGACTTTATGAGAAGGAAGACGAGTGATAGAAGCTTTGGACTGTATAGATGGAGGAGAGACAAAAGTTCCCTTTTAGCATTGAAAATATTTTGAACAAATATCCAAACACTCATGCAGACAACTCTTCATGTGGAATAACAGCTTCTGGAGTTCAAGAGAAATTGCAACTTTCTGTGAATAGAGTGGATCCTCCTGGTCATCAGACCTGCTTCTGCTGCTGCTACTGCTCCCACTGCGCTTACTGTGGAGAAATGTTTCAGACAGACTACATTCATGAAGGTAGGCTTGATAATACTCTCTTATCTTTTCTTTTAAATTGAATAAATCCATGTATCCCTTCATTTTTTCAGCCTGTACTTATGGATGGTCTTCTGCACTGCTCTCAGATCAGTGCAGGCTGGAAGATGACCAGAAAGGGGAGCAGCTACACAGCCTCGCACAGAGAAGAACTCGACGTCACCGCACTATTTTTACAGAGGAGCAGCTGGACGCGCTGGAGGAGCTGTTTCTCCAAAATCAATATCCAGATGTCAACACCAGGGAGAAATTGGCCGCTCGCGCACAATTACGAGAAGAGAGGGTAGAGGTAAGACTGAATTTGATTATTGAAACGGAATGAATCATTGTGTTTTGCTTAATGCATCGTTCCCTAGTTCCCCTGGTGATGGCAATTGATGTTTTCTTTAAAAAAAACAGGTTTGGTTTAAAAACCGAAGAGCAAAGTGGAGACGACAGAAGAGACTCACATTCAGTATGGGACAGTTGGACAACTAATTACACAATAGCATGACGAACCAAGTGTAATGTGTTGTTGGGAAGTAACTGATCACATGTACCAAAATACTATTCTGAATAGTGATTTTGAGTAACTGCATTCCGGTACATTTTCTCTTTCATTTGGTTGTACAGAACGCATTATGGCATTTGAGGAGAAAAAACAGCTCTTATAATTTACATTTCTCTTGTATTAAAAATAAATGCATAGCAAACTGTGAAATTAAAACAAAACACAGTTTTAGTCTTTTGTTGTGTTTTTACACTGTAGTATAATGCAACACGTGAATTCTAAGTATTCAGAAACAGTACTCTGATTGGACCAAGGAGTACATTACAAAATACATTTTATTGCAGAGTCAGTGTTCTGTAACTAAATAATTTTTTTAAGTATTCTTCCCACTGTTGTTAGGCTACACGTGGTAGCCATACACTGTTCATGTTGATAGCTCTGTCAGATTTTTGAAATATTCCATGCAAACTTAAAGCGCACTATGTAACTTTTCGGTTAGAGGATATGCTATGACTGCCACCTTTTTGTATCCACTGAGATGTTATTGCTTTGCCAAGATTCTCCCCCAGTTTTGCATTAGACATATCTTTGCACGATTACAATACATCACGAAAAACCATTTTGTATTGATACATCTATTTCTAAGATAAGATAAGATAATCCTTTAATGTCCACACAAGGGGAAATTTTGTTGTTACAACGCAGTAGATACAGGGGGAAAGGACAGTTTAAAAAAAAAAAAAACACTCTTAATAGAAGAACTCTTATAAACAAAAACAAATAACTCTTATTAACAAAACTCCTCTCCTATCTTAATAGGGAATGGAGGGGGAAAAAAATAAAATAGATCAATAAATAAAATAATAATAATAAAATAATAATAATAGAATAAAATAAAGACTACTAATAGTAAGTAAGTAAACAAAATAAAACAAAATAAAGCACTCTTATTTACATCAGTTGTATGCACATGAATATGGCCTAATTGCTTGTGAGTATGACAGTAATTGCACATGAATATGACAGTATTACACATGGTTAAATCAGTATAGCACATGTTCAGGGCTAGCAGTGTTTGTTGTAGAGTCTGTCATGATATACTTCCTTACTGATGTTTGGAATACATCTCAAGTTACATTTCAGCAGAGATCAGAGATGTAACTTGTCCTGGTGGCGTCACCTGCTGGTCTTCATGGAGAGATGGATAAGTTTAATGGCATACTCAAGGCAAAACAATCTCCATGGAGACATGGTGGTGGCTACCTTCGACCAGAAAAGTTACATAGTGCACCTGTTTGTATCAGCGATTCCCAACCAGTGGTACAGGCCAGGGCCCTGGGAGTACTTGGAATGATTTTGGATTTAAAGAAAGTAAAATTTGCATATTTCTTTCCCCCATCCTAAGAATATTTTATTGGAGGACTTTAGACATATAACTTTTTTTTTTTTTTAAAGTAAATTTAACAGTAATCACTGACCACCAGACCAGAAATCCCATCAGGGTACTTGAGTTAGGTACTTGAAACCGTTTAGCACAGGCCTGGGCATTTGTGGCCCCAGGGGCTAAATGTGGCCCTCGGTATGTTTTAATCCGGCCCCTAGAAAGATTTTGGTTTCTATTTTTTTAACCGATAACAAAATAAAGATGACATGAAATCAATTAAATAGTAGATTCAATAGCCTATATTTGACAGAAAAGTGATATTTTATTTTATTTATTTTTTTAAATTTCATGCCCGCCCTCCGCATCTTGCCTGGATTCGAATATGGCCCTCGGAGGAAAATAATTGCCCACCCCTGGTTTAGCAGGTACTCAATTGCCCACCCCTGGTTTAGCAGGTACTCGAGGCAAAACGTGTTGGGAACCACTGATTTAATTTATATATAATAAAAGTTGTCATGTAGGTTTAGGTTTGTGGGGCCTCTGTCGGATCATATATTTCAGGGATTCAACTTTTGACTTTTGTTTTATTTGTGAATGTATCATTGTTTCCTGAAACATAATGTATACATCATATTAAAGGTGTTTCACTCCTGTTTGTTTTGTCACGTGACTGTGAGATTTTGGTCATTTCCGGTGACGTGACCAAGAACGCCAAAACAGACATGTTAGCTAAAGGTGCTCGCGGCTCTGATCATCAGGTTTAGACATCCTCTCGTGGTTGTAATAATGGAGTAGGTTTGTTTTTTGTACTTTAGCCTGTGGAAACGGATTTAACTCAATCACAAAGGTCAATTTCAGTGAAAGTCCAAGCTGCGTGTGTCCCATGGAGGGTAGCGCGAGCGTCCGGAGAGCTTTGTCCGGGACTCTGGTCCACTCTTCGATCACGACTGTGGCTCTGCGGACTCAGAGCGAAGAGCAGAACAACGAGAAACCCAACAGGAAAGTCCTCGACGAAGAAGAGTACATAGAGGTGAAAATAAAAGGACTCTTGTAGTAATTTAGTCTTACCATAACACGCCCGCTGTTAGCTAATACTAGCGTAAAGCTAACATGAGGGCCAACATGCCGCTGTGGTTGTGTTGACTTTATAACGACACTTGTGTTGACCGCGTCTTTTTTGTCTTAGAATTTGGAGAAAATCATTCAGCGAGACTTCTTCCCTGATGTGACAAAGCTACAAGCACAAAGGGAGTATTTGGAGGCAGAGGAAAATGGAGATCTTGAGCGAATGAGGCAGATATCCATTAGATATGGATCTTCTTTGGCAAAAGCCACACCACAATCTGTGGCACCTTGTAAGTAAAGTATATTATATATAAAGGCCAGTTTATTATGTCCTATGTGTTCTTTGGATGTGAGTTACACATTTTTTGTTTTTATCCTTGTATTATCAAAAGATGTAACCCCGGCCAGTTTTGAGACCCCAGTGGGCCAAGGAGGATCACCTTCATCCATTCACAGCAGTAGTTTGCTCAATAAAGGTATATTCAGCCAAGTCTATTCAGTGAAACATATGGCCAGATTATATTATAACATGTTTAACTTGATCTTTGACTCTAAAGATGATGAAGAGAAAGAAAAGGAATTGCCAGCTCTGGATCGTTTTCTTGCCAAAAATACCAGCGAGGATAATGCAGCTTTTGAACAGATAATGGATCTGGCAAAAGACAAAGAGAAAGTGAAGCATGCCTGGTTATACGAAGCAGAGAATGAATACAAACAGGTATGCTACTGGTTTACAATATATTGATGTTCCTAAAGGTGAATTTGTGAATACAAATAATTTTACAATAACAACAATTGTCTACTTTACAGCGTCATCAAGAAAACCTGGCTTTACTTGCACCAGAGAAAGCAGCATTGGAGTGTGTTAAAGCTGGGTTGGAGACTTGGGAGTATAAAGCCAAAAACGCACTGATGTATTACCCTGAGGGTAAGGGAAACATTTTCCCACTATTTAAAAGAAAAGGTGTGTCGAAGGTTTATTCTATCTTTGTGTTGTACTATTCATGAAGGAGTTCCAGATGACACGGTCTTTAAGAAGCCAAGAGAAGTTGTGCACAAGAATACACGATTTTCTGGAGATCCTTTCAGCAAAGCTCTCAACAAAAGCCAGATACAACAGGCTGCAGCCCTCAATGCACAAGTAATATTCCACAATATTTCATAACATTGTCATATTTTCATCACATTTGATATTTACAAAATGTTCTTTGTGTGGCCAGTTTAAACAGGGTAAAGTTGGTCCTGATGGAAAGGAGCTCATACCTCAAGAATCTCCAAATGTAAATGGGTATGGCTATGTGGCTACGCCCTCACCCGCACCTGGTAAGTGTGATCTGGCTGCCACATACTGTCCTGATAAAAATATTTTTTTTTAATGTTTTTTATGTTTATAGGTGTAGCGGAGTCCCCCCTTATGACATGGGGAGAGATTGAGAGCACCCCATTTCGACTAGACGGCTCTGACACACCACATATAGAGAGAAACCACGGTCCATCTTTTAAGGTAAATTGTGATAATTGTGATCCGATTTTAATTTGCAAGCTTTTCAAAGCAATAGTCTATTATTTATTTACTCGGATGGTTGGCTACTTATAAAGCCTGTGCATAGGTGGTCCCAAATATGGTGCTTACCATACTTTTATTTATATATATATATATATATATATATATATATATATATATATATATATATATATATATATATATATATATATATATATATATATATATTATATAGCACTCCTGAATAAAAGCCGCTCCAATGAAATTAACAAAGAAACAAGAAGTTGTACATATACGGGCCACACCTGTCAATAAGCCGGTTGTCTTTTGAACCAGGGGTCTCATTCACTGAGAAATTCTCAGTGAATATGAGTTGGACTGTCATGAAACACTTAACAAACCCCTCACATCTGTCCCTACTGTCCCCTCTGTCCTTGATTACTGTGTATGCACTGATTTATGTGTGTCTGTGTCTTCACATCTGGTTCATTTGCTCCTGAGCTTGTGCTTAGCGAGTGAGTGTTACATTGTAACATGCGATATTTACACAAGCTTGTACATGTGTAAAATTAGTGGTGAGCAGCCGTGTAGACATTAAAATAGGTGCACTTTTAGTAGACTGTAATCCACTCTCGCGCCGCATCTTTTTGGTGATCTGTAAACTCCAAACACACGTGGCACTCCCGCTGTTTGCCATCTCCAATTACAAAAACTCTGCAAATAACAATATACATCAATAAAATCCACTCGTGTCTGCATATTTCTCATGTGTGTCGCTAACCCAATGAAATGTAAGGAAAATCTTTCCCTGCCTAATACTGCTTCTGAGTTGTCACCGTTGCAGTCGATCTAGTTTTCAGCCAATCACACTCACCAATTGCTCCCCTCGTCTCAAAACAAAATGTTTCAATTATTCCCAATGAGACGAGAGCGCATAGCTAATTCCGCAGCTCGGTACACGCGGCTCACATCTGTGTTGATATTATCCTTCAAAAAACCCACCCTAGACCCCGCCAACCTCTCCAACTACCGCCCCATCTTCAACCTGCCGTTCCTCTCCAAAACACTGGAACACATCGTCGTCGCCCAACTCCACACCCACCTCCAGTCAAACAACCTCTATGAACCCCTCCAATCTGGCTTCCGCCCACTTCACAGCACTTAAACAGCTCTTGTCAAAGTAATCAACAATCTCCTCACCTCTGCAGACTCCGGGGCCCTCAACATCCTGTTACTACTAGACCTCAGCGCAGCCTTTGACACTATAAACCATTCCATCCTCCTACCAAGGCTGCGCCAACTGGGTGTTGAGGGCTCTGCACTTGACTGGCTCACATCCTACCTCACCAACAGACAACAGTTCATCTCCCTCTCCGGTCACTCATCCACCCTCTCCCCAGTAACACAGGGGGTCCCCCAGGGCTCAGTCCTCGGCCCCCTCCTCTTCATCTGCTACCTCTTCCCCCTTGGTCACATCCTCCGCCAACTCAACCTGGACTTCCACTGCTACGCTGACGACACCCAGATATACGTCACCACCAAATCCACCCAAAACCCTCCCCTCACCCACATCGAAACCTGCATCTCTACAATAAAAACATGGCTAACTCACAACTTCCTCTAACTGAACAGTGACAAAACAGAGCTCCTCCTCATTGGCACCAAATCCACTCTCAATAAAACTGGTCCCTTTTCACTCACCATTGATACCTCGACCATCACCCCCTCCACCCTGGTACGCAATCTCGGTGTCATCATGGACCTCACCCTCTCCTTCACTCCCCATGTCAGCCACATCGTCAAGACCTCATACTTCCACTTCCGCCGCATCGCCAAAATCAGACACTGCCTCACCCTCCCCGCTGCTGAATCCCTCATCCATGCCTTCATCTCCTCCCGCCTTGACTACTGCAACTCCCTCCTCACTGGCATCTCCTCCCATTCCCTCCACAGACTCCAAATGGTCCAAAACTCCGCTGCCCGCCTCCTCACCCACACCCGGTCCCTTGAACACATCACTCCCGTTCTCCGCTCTCTCCACTGGCTCCCCATCAAGCAGCGCATAAACTTTAAAATACTCCTCCTCACCTTCAAAGCTCTTCACCACCTAGCTCCCCCCCCTACCTGTCTGACCTCCTCATCCCCCACCGCCCCTCCCGAGCCCTCCGCTCCTCCTCCACTCTCACCCTGACTGCACCAACATCCCGACTAAAAACTTTTGGTGACAGAGCATTCTCCCGAACAGCACCCCGACTCTGGAACTCCCTCCCCCAACCTGTCCACCACTCTCCCTCACTCACAACATTCAAATCCCGCCTAAAAACATACCTCTTCACCCAAGCCTATGACCTACCCTACCCCTAGCCTCCTCTACCCCACTGACTTCACTTCTTCCCCCTGTTACATCCCCATCTACTTCTTCTGTCTTGTTTATTTTATCTGTACATTATTGTGTATTGTACGTGCTGTCCCCCATGTCTGTAAATACCCCCCCTTTTTGTATATGTCAAAGCGTCTTTGGGTCCTTGAAAAGCGCTATATAAATAAAAGATTTATTATTATGTGTAATCTCTAGTAAAAACAGTAGTCTTGTTCCAGCTCAAATTAAGCCCAATGTTAAATATTAACATTTTTCTCTGATAATCTTATAAGATCCCAGAACCAGGAAGAAGAGAGAGACTTGGTTTGAAGATGGCCAATGAAGCGGCTGCAAAGAATCGTGCAAAAAAGCAGGAGGCATTACGAAAGGCCACACAAAACCTAGCAAGGTAAATTTGAAAGATGTGGGCCACATTTTAATATGTTTGACATGATGATGTGCAAGTTTATTTACCTTTGCTTTCTGTTTGCAGTCTTACACCAAAAGGCATGAGCCCAGCTCTCAGCCCTGCCTTGCAGAGACTTGTAAATCGGACTTCAAGTAAATATACAGACAAAGCACTAAGAGCAAGTTATACCCCTTCACCATCCCACCGAAATATCACCTGCAAGTCTCCGTTTGACGGCCCTGCAACTCCTTCAGGAACACCAACCCCCAAGACCAAGACGCCGAGTTCTCAGGACGTTACTTCCCTAACAGACAATTTGCTACAGCTTCCCAAACGAAGAAAAGCATCAGACTTTTTCTAAAGAAATAAATGCTATATTTGTAAACAAAAACATTCAGTGCTGTAATCAGTATTTTAATTTGAGGAACAAGAATGTATTTATCTTATTTCAGCACAAGTGAATTGGGTTTGTTTTTTACTCGTCATTTATTTAGATATGTGAGCTGTTTTTAGGTCAGTGGTTCTATTGAACAGAATCAGAATCAGAAATATGGACGTATTAAAACTTTCTGTTAGTCTCTGCTGTCTCTCTTTTTGTACCTTGGCTTGACTGTGCAAAATCAGAGCATATTTGGTAGAGGCCTATACAATCCTGTCAAACTCTTCAATAATAATTACAGGGTTTTTACAGTCTTTTGCCATTTCCAGGGGTTGAAAAAGTATGATTTTTAAACCTGTAGCATACGAGTATAATTCAAGGCATGTAGTTGTAATTAGTTAGAATTTTTTTTAATGAGTTCATAACAAACCACTGTAGTCTTCACACTGTCTGCTGCTTTCTAAACCCCCCAACATCTCTGCATCGCCCGAATATTATGTTTTCCCCTTATGCTCAGGGCGTCCATTCTTATAAAAGGGAACTCTCAAGCTGCTTGATGTGCTGTACATAAAAATAAAGCTGTAACCCACTTATTTCCTGCTAAATCAATAATTCTGGGAAGCATCAGGGTCAGTTTGTACTCAAATAAAAAATGTATAGGACCTTAAATTATACGGAAAAATTAATAGGACTTTTATATGGATTCTGCCTGGGCATTTTTTATTTATTACAATTCCCTAAAATATTTCTTCTATATTTCTGAATTTATCTTTAGCTTTCAAAAGAGAATTGTCAAAACCCTACAGATGCTTATTTTAGTGTCAATCAGCCGATCCCAGTTTTATTCATTTATATATTTAACAAAGAAAATCCAGGCGGGATATAAAATCTGATTCCCTCTGTTTCTATTTATAATTAGAGTAAAACCGACATCACAGTCTAAAGCAAAAGGGGTCAAAACAACCAAATTATAGGTTTTGTTCAAAATAATAACCTAAAATGATACGAAAATGGGTTGAAACGAGTTTTATTTTTCACATGTACCTTATACTTTTACTGTTGGAATTTGAGTACATTTTTTAGCAATGTAACTCGAGTACAAATATTCCGTAATGTTTCCACCACTGGACTAATTTCCATAACTACTAATAATAGTGACATTTGTTGTATTAGTCCTGGCTGGTTACTCAACCGTTTTAGAGAGTTATATGACTGTTTATACGCACATATTTGAATAACTGGCACACATACAGCAGTTTAAGCAGGTCTAATCTGCAGAGCTCCGCCCCCTGGCTCCGCCCCGGCTCTGTGGCTCCGCCCCGGCTCTGCGGCTCCGCCCCCGGCTCCGCCCCGCCTCCTCCAGCTGATGCCTGTTTGGGATTGTTGTGATGAGAGGCCGCCGCCATCTTGGACCAGCACAGATCCGCCGTGAGCAGCGGGACGACACGGCTCGGGCTCTTTGCTAACCTTCGCCCCGCGCCCCAGTAACCCACACCAGGCGGAGCTCCTTCGACTGCAGCGTGATCCCAGTCTGCGTTCCTGCCGTGATATCATGGTCATAGACGGCGTTCATGGTTGAAGTCCAAGGAGCGAAGGGCGACGGCGGCTGTGCGCATTCTCCTCGGCGTCTATTTTTTTATTTTCCTGCGGCGAGATACTATGAAGGGAGGATAAATGTTTCCGAAGGCCGACAGCTGCAGTTTTGTCCTCTTCTCGCTGTGCTTCGTCCTCACGTTAACGGACCCGCCGCGGACAGGTAACTGCACAAATCACCGTCCCGGGGAGTCACTTGGCCGGGCTGAGTTTCACGCGCAGACGAGGCTTTTAGCGGCCTGTTTCTTGTGCAGGCGGCTGCGCAGGGCCCGGGATCTGCTCAGCAAACGTGCAAAGAAAGGGACAAATAACGCAAATGTCCTCAGTGTGCGCAAATCATAGCCGCGCGTTCTTCATGCAAAACACGGCTCCGTTTTACCGCAAATATGAGCATTAAACGGGACGTATTGTGCGAGATCCACTGTCACGAGCTGTTGTTAACCTTGGTGTTTCCTCGTCATTGGTTTACTCAAAGTTGTATTTTCTGTTAATGATTCATGCATGTTTGATGTATGTAATCCGGAATTGTTCTGCAATTGAGGCCTCAAAAAAAGTTAACCTTCCCCCTATCCACGCCCACATCCCTGCACTTAGCTGCGATTAGTTATAAATTAAGACTCTGAGTGATGCACGTTGGGTTAAAACGTGTCACTGATTCAGTTTTAAATGGATTAAAAACATGTAAATGAAAAGCAGTTGCTTGTTACAGTGAACTGTCGCTATGAAGAGTCAATGGTCCTGTTTCTAGTATTAAGCTGTTTTAGATCAATATTCAGTTTCTTAAAGAACACAATGGAAAAATTATCTTCCCCATAGTTCAATATTAATTACCCGGAAAAAGCCCAACATAGTTCCTTAAACCAGACATGGAAGGTCCTCCAACAGCCTGGTTAACCACCTCAAATGGACCATTTCCTGAGACAGAAGCTGTTAAAATAAATCGGATCTAAAATAAGTGCAGTTTTCTAATCTCTGTACAGTCACATTTATCCAATTTCACACCATTCGACAGTTTTCACTGTGAATTGCTTTTGGTAAATAGATTTTAGACTAAAACATCTTGTGGTTTTCTTCAGGCAGTGTCTTGTGACTCTAAATTGTGTGTTCAGAAAAACAACAAACCAGGTTAAAAAGTTGGATTCGCTGAGAAAACGCCATGCGCCCAAGCCCCCCCCCCAGAACCCATAATACATGCGATACACAGAAATTAATTTGTATTCACAGAACGGAAATAAGGAACTGGATGTCAGCTACTGCAAATTAATCATAAAGTATTGTTTATCTCAGCATTTTCCTAAATGTTTTGGGTGAACCAAACGCCACATTCCCAAATCAGACCTTTTAGCAAAGTCATCATGTAAAATGATGAAAATGTCCATGTCACTGTCTGGTTCTTTAATCTGGCAGTGATGGTTTTGCTTTATTTTTTGGTACAAAAGTTTGTTCAGGACACTACAAAAAAGGTCTGTTATTCAGCTCAATCCGTGTGAATCCACTGATTAAAACTCAATGGTTTATCTGATCACGTTTACCACCCCTGAACCAGAACCAAGTATATTTACGATAGTATTAGGATTTCCCTGCCAATCAAACGTAGTATTGAAATTAGATACTCATTTGAACAGGTATCAATGCTAAACTCACACAAAAAATACACAATTAAACCTTAGACCACGTAAAGTATCATTTCATGTGGAAAATTGCAGTCTATTTTCAGTTTGTTTGTTATTACAGTGTCAAAAGCGTGTTGAGCCTGTTCCTTTTGTAGCAAAATCAAAATTACAACAAAAAACAAAATTACTAACATGAAATCTTTATAAAATTGGCAGATCCAAAATGATTCTTACAGCAACGTCAGAAAGAATAAGAGCTGTTACATTTTGTGGCTGTTTGTTTGTGTTACCGCCGACGATGGGCATTTCTTTCGACATTACGCCCAGAAATATATTGCTGTCTGTTTTTGGAGGGAAAATGTTATACTTTTTTTAAAATTTGATTATTTTTCTGGGTAATTTTTTTAATAGTTAAAGCTAAGACCAGATCAAGATGGTGTCTTAGTCGACCAACCTTTTTTTTTTTTAACTTGATTTATTCTTTTATTTAGATTAAAGGGAATTCTTTGGGACAAAAGCAAAAAGCAGATGGTATGAAGTGAGTTTGTTGAAGATTTTGAAGTGAGTTATGTGTTTAATCAAACTAATATGCAGTATATCTCTAGCATAAAAATACACAATAACAAAGCAGTTTTGATAGCTTTTTCTACACTCTTTTAGTCAATTAATCGGCCGATAAGTGCATGTTTTTGGTCCACTGTCAAACATGGCTGAAAAGATGAGCGTGTAGTGGCGATTATCCAAATATTCCGATTCTCATCTCCAGGAAGCTCCGCCGATTCCAAGAAAAGAACACTTCAGCAAAAGAGCGTTCATCAAGCGAGCTGTCTTCGACCTGACGGAGCAGCTCCACACGGCGAAATAACATCTAGTCATCTGTCTGAGTTAGTTTGATGAGTTACAATTGAGATGATTGTCAACTAATTTAGAAGTCATATCATCGTTAACTGGACTGTACGGCGAGTCCAAAGCATGGCACGGGCTATGAAAAGTGTTTTTGTTTGTTTTGTCTGTTAATATCGGCCAGCAGAATGTCCTCGAGCGGCTTCATTTCTGCTTCAGCCGGGTCCTAATTCAGGAAAAATCTCTTTAGTGATCCAAATAACTGATTGGTTTGTAAAATGATTGTTAGTTGCAGCCCTCATCTTTTTAAATAGTTTAGTGACCACAAATTGAACAGTTACCGTAGTTATAAATAATAGAATCACCACCAAAAGTGTGTTATTTCGTGTAATCAGGCAGTCCACGCTCTCTTTGCATAAAGTCTTGAGTTGTCAATAAAGATGTATTTTTTTTTTTTTTTTAATGGTGAAAGAATAGCATCTAAAAAAAGATGTGGCCATTAAAAACGACTTTCAGTGCGCAAAGAAGGAAAGTCCTTGTTCTGTGTGTTGATAATGTAATTTGAAAAGGTTACGTTCTGTTTGCCATAATATTAATAAGTGTTTTCACCAGTAACACCTTCAGCCACGTGTGTGATACTTCAGAACGGTTTGGTTTGGTTTATTGTCTTCACGATACCAGCATTTCATATTCGACTTCCGTACCAGTTTTGATACCACAATGATAAGAAAACCCTTTTAGGTCAAGGTTTTAAAACTGACATTTTCCACACAAAATAATAGTACTTCATTTTTTCTACGTGATAAAGCTCAAGATCATGTTAGAGCTGTTCAGGAAAGGCCAGATTTTGTCCTGTTTACTTGATTTATTTATTTTGATCGATACTTGCTCAAATGAGTATCTAGTTTCAATACTAGTTTCAGCAGTGGTGTCTTCTCGTTGGTTTAACAGTTGTGAGAAATAAAAAATAACACACGGGATAGTTATTCTACTGTTTCTATTTGTTACAGGTCCACGACTAGCTCTGGCCAGATTATTGTCAGGTAAGCAATTTTCTAGTCCAGCGAGATTGAACACACAGTTTAGACGAGCTTTTAGTTTGAGATAATGCGGATTTCTATGGGACCGCAGCAGAAAGGAAAGGTAACGAGTGAGTTTGGTGAAGATCTGTGTGTAACAAGAGTTTAAACACACAGTTTCTTGTATAAATGGTTGTTTCGCATGACCTCCCGCGCAGTCGTGGTCTTGTGGGTGCAGTTTTAGTTAAATACATGGTCAGATTTAGCGATACTGAAAGGTTTTGAGAGCTTTCGTATCGGCACGTGCCCTTTTTAGTCGACTGGAGCCCTACAGTTTGGACAGAAGAGTATATGAACGTTCCGTTGAGTGGAACTAAACACTTTAACGCTCTGGCATCTCTAACGTTAATCACATACGGCGTGGAGAGCCACTTAGCGCACACTGTGGTTCTGAGATGCAGCAGATAAAAAGTCTAGAAGGAACCATTCATTCTGTCTCTGCCGTGGGTGTTTTTAGACGTGAAACTGACCAAATCCACCAGTAAGATCCAAGCATTTATCTCTTAAACTCTATAAACCTAAACAAAGTATTTCTATGACTCTGTGGAAGCTTCAGAAATGAAGAGACTATATTGTGTGTTTCTCCTTGTATCTGTGGTTAAAACTAAAACTTTAGTACAGTATTGACAATTATTTTTTTTATAAATGTCAATAACAATGGACAATAATAAATACTACATGTGTCGGTTTCAAGTATCACAAAACTGGACTGTAAAATCTGCTATTTTTGTAACCCTTTTTAAATACTTTTTATTTAATTCTAAATAACACTTGCAATATTATCTTTTGTTTCATTTCTTCCACCTATATATCTACAAAACCAGTTTTTAGGGATTTATACAAAACTCCAGAGAAATGTTGGAACAGGGTGAAATTAAGTACTTCGATGTCTGATTTTTTGTTTTATTTTCTCTTGCTCCACATAAAGGTCTTTAATTTCTGTTTGTCTCGACTGTTCAAAAAGTATAATTCCTTACTCTTAAACGGGTGGGGATTGTCAAAAAAGTATCAATAACAATTTGGACAATATTCTGGTTCAGTTTTTGGATCAGCTCTTGTTTTTACTCGCTATTTAAATTTGAACAATACCTACAATAGTATTGATATTTTTATGACTTGCCGTCCTCCACTCTCTAAGGTTTGGCTTTTCAGGCTCAGCACTTTTTTGGCACAAATGAAACGTTAAAGGTGTGATGACCGTCCAAATTGTGTCTTTGTGTTGTAGAGCAACGCTGTCCCGGGCAGTTTGCCTGCCGCAGTGGAAAGCTGCAGTGTATCCCTTTGTCCTGGCAGTGTGACGGCTGGACAGCATGTGAGGACAAGAGCGACGAGATGGACTGTCCTCGTGAGTGAACCACACAAGCTCCTGATGCTCTTGTAGCAAACCACATGTTTACTGTCATACTTCTGAAACTGTTATGTGGTCACATGAACTCAGAGGACATGTGTCTCGCCCGGGGTGTCTCGCCCGGGGTGTCTCGCCCGGGGTGTCTCGCCCGGGGTGTCTCGCCCGGGGTGTCTCGCCCGGGGTGTCTCGCCCGGGTTGTCTCGCCCGGGTTGTCTCGCCCGGGGTGTCTCGCATGTGTCTCGCCCGGGGTGTCTCACATGTGTCTGATCTCTTTGTGGTGCTAAGCCCTTGACTGAAATCCGTTTGTTTGTCTTAAGTGGAGAATGTCTCTCATGAGATCTGTGACCACAGAATGGAATTATTGAAGGGATTGAGTACAACATGTGACCTGCATTCTGCTGTAGCTGAGCTCGGCTTTAACTGAGGCCTTGGGATTGTTTTCGTTCATAAAAGTAAAGCACATGTCAACATGCCTCAGTGATAAGGCTGAGAGCCAGTTTCAGTCCTTTATTCAGATTGTTTCATAACTTGTTTGTGTGATTTGGTGACTGGGGCTCTCGTTCTAAATAGATGGTAAAGGCTAAACTTCTCCTTGAGACACATTTGAACTGACAACTGGGGGTTGACCTTGTGTCTTGTGTTTGCAGCTGTAAAGGAGGAACGGTACCGTTACGGAAATGGCTTTGACCAGGTTGAAGATGTCATTGGTGTCGCTCAGCCTGTGCGCTTCAACAGTAAGTTATTTTATCAATATCTACTTAATATTTGAATGTATGTTTATGTGGCATTACTAATGTCTTAATGTCTGCAGAAAAATGCCCAACTGGATGGCACCACTATGAGAAGACGGCCAGTTGTTACAAAGTCTACTTGAGGAAGGAGAACTACTGGCAGGCCGTGGACACTTGTCAGAAGGTCAATGGCTCTTTGGCCACGTTTGTGACAAACGAAGAGCTGCAGTTCATCCTAAAGATAGAGGTGGACTTTGACGAGAAAGTCTGTGAGCGCAGAGACCAGTGCAAGTGAGTTTATTTTCATTTAATTATAACACTCCGAATAGTTTTTTTATTTGAAATAAAATGTTTTAATTTGTGATTTTTTTTTTCAGATTTTGGGTTGGCTACCAGTATGTGATCACCAACCAGAACCACTCACTGCAGGGCCGCTGGGAAGTGGCATATAAAGGTAAAACACCATTATTTTGTATTAATAATATTGTTAATAATGCTAAAATTATTAATGTGACCCTAACTTATTAGGCCCGAGCGCCACAAGCTGGCGAGAGGCCTATTAATCTCGTAAGGCCGTGCGAAGCACGGCTGCGAAAGTGCGCACGTAGTGCGCACGAAATCGAGCGCGAAGCGCTCGCCCACTTCCAAACACTCACTAACGCACTCCTTCACTCATGCACGCCCCGTGCATACTAATTAGTAGTAGGAAAATGGAACATTACCGTTGTAAACGGGCGAAGCCCGTGCAAAAGTGCGCACTAAACGAGCACTTTACATTGAGATGACGAACGCGAAGCGGTCGTCATCCCCATATAAAGCACTCATTTACGCTAAGTAGCTCATGAATACGTTCCCCATCTCTTGCATGTTCCGTGCATATAAGCATGTAATGCAAAAATTGAACATTATTACTGTATAGAGGGCCAAAAACACAAAGTGGGCGGAGCCCACTCAAAATTAACGAAAGTACCCGTCAGTGACCAGGGACCCACACCATGAGGTAGGAAAGCGCGAGCGCTTTCCGAAAATGTATAGTTTATGATATTTGAAAAATGGGAAACATTGTTTTCGCATCGGAATATTATTCTTTCTTCTTCTTCTTCTTCTTCTCGGGACCAACCCCCCTATTTTTCACCCAGTGAACATTGACGAAAAGTCACAAAAATGTTCACACCTCTAAAAATCGTGCCTCTCTACATTCTGGCTATTTCCCTTTTCTAAAATAAAAAAATTGGCGCGTCAGCGCCCCCAAATGTACCAAAAATGCATTGAGAGATGGGAAATGACCCAAAAAAAATCTGATCGTAGAATCATGAAATTTGGCGCAGAGGTAGATGGTGACAAGAGAAGTAAAAAATATTATTGCGGCAACGCCGTCCGCCCAACCAAATGTCGGCCATATTGCTTCAAAAATGGCTAAACATGACTTCGGAGTTTTTCCAAACGTCGTACTTTTACGAACTCCTCCCAGGGCGTTGGCCCTAAAAAGCTGAAATTTGGTGAAAATGCTACTGAGGAGTGGGACATCAAAAGTTATCCAAATTACATTGATACCTCTCACGGTCTCGGTGCGGCGAAGCCGCAAACTGTAGCTAGAATTTCAGAAATCTCCCATATTTAAAATTTCTGCCGTTTGCGCAGATAAAGTCCGAATTGCGTCAAATTAGAATCAGTTGTTAAACTCTTTGCCCTAAACCTACTTGAAGTGAAATAAATTCATTTGGCGCCACAGCGCCCCCTACAGATTTTATATGGAGGTTAAATGTTTAGTTTTGCGAAATTATATGAAATTTGACACACAACTCAATTTTAGCATCCCCATCAAAAAAGTCAATGAGACCCATGTCATAATTGTTATGGCGTTGCCGTAACGATGACCAAAACCTTTCATGTTATTCCAATGGGGAAATCGCCAGAACATGTTTACACTTTAGACTTTCACAAACTCCTCCCAGGGCGTCAGCCCTATTAACCTGAAATTTGGTGAGACTCATCTTCAGGGGTGGACCATCAAAAGTTATCCACATTTTCATTCAAAGAGTCACGGTGTCTGTGCGGCAAAGCCGCACATTTTGCCAAGAATTCAAAATAAAATAGCTTTTTGATGGTAAAACAAAGGGGAGAAGATGTGACAGCGTCACAGATTCAGCAGTAGGCGTAATAAAAGGACAATTGGGGCGCGTTAGCGCCCCCTCCTCTTGCGGCGTGGCGGCGGTGTGGCGGCGGCGTGGCGAGGGCCGATCATTGCCGCTTGCGGCTATATTTATTATTATTATTATTATTACGATTACTGTTACTGCATGTTGCCAAGTTTCACCTTTGTGGTCCGTTGGTACAGGGGCCATGCAGGTGTTTCTGCCTCCTGAGGGTCTGGCCTCCATCGGTGAAGCGTCTCCCTCCCAGGACAATGTGTTCTGTGCTCAGCTCCAGCGCTTCCAGATTAAAAGCATGAATGAAAGGGGTCTGCACAGCTGGCACGCAGAGAACTGCTACAAGAATTTCCCTTTTCTTTGCAAAAGAAGTATGTTTCGTCATAACAGTTTCCCATTTTATGTAGCCATTTGTTTCTCATTTTGTTGCATTATCTTTGCAGGACAAACTTGTGTTGATATTAAGGACAATGTTGTGAATGAAGGATACTACTTCACCCCTAAAGGAGACGACCCATGTCTGAGCTGCACGTGTCATGACGGAGAGCCTGAGATGTGTGTGGCGGCTCTGTGTGAGCGGCCTCAGGGCTGCCAACACTTCCGCAAGGACCCAAAAGAGTGCTGCAAGTTCACCTGCCTCGACCCAGGTACGGCCCCTTTGAACAGGGCACACTTTTGTGTCCATAATTGGTCATTTCAGTGGATCTAGCTGATGTTTTCTGTCTCGTAGATGGGAACAGTCTGTTTGACTCCATGGCCAGTGGAATGAGGCTGATTGTCAGCTGCATCTCGTCCTTCCTGATCCTGTCCTTGCTGCTGTTCATGGTGCACAGACTGAGGCAGAGAAGGCGTGAGCGAATTGAAACGCTCATCGGGGGGAACTGTAAGCAGCAATTTCACAGTATTTTTACTTAATCCCTGGCTTAATTCTTATTCATTTTAATTTGAGACCCTTTTCTCCGTCTCAGTGCATCACTTTAACCTCGGCCGGAGAGTTCCTGGTTTTGACTACGGCCCGGATATGTTTGGGACTGGCCTTACCCCCTTACACCTGTCTGATGATGGAGAGGGAGGGGCTTTTCACTTCCAGGAGCCGCCCCCGCCTTATGCTGCTTACAAATATCCCGACCTGCCCCACCCGGACGACCCGCCTCCTCCATATGAAGCCTCCATTAACCCTGACAGTATGCTCTACGTGGATCTCGGTAAGAGCCGCCGTAACTGTTCACATGAGCTCACAACACTCTCCAACCAACTTCTCTACCATCGACATTAGCCTCCTCACAATGAAGCTAAGCTGTGTGTGCTTTTGATTCCAAGATAATCACAAAACCAGGCGATATTCCTTAAATAAAAACTGGAGAATGAATAGCTTGTGTGTTCCTGGCCTAAGTTTGCTTACAGTGAACCCATTGAACTTTGCCGTTTTTAATCATGTGAATTGGACCCAGTAATTTCAGAGATATTCACCATAAACTAGGACAGAATATCTGCTTTGTGACTAGCCTCGCCTGTGACGTCACATGAACCCAAGCTGTTCATGCGTTTCCTTCCTGATTTACAGATTTTGTCAGAACCTGTCCCCATTCAAAAGATATCATATTTTTCCATGACAACGGTCCTCTGTGTTGTCTTGCCAAATCCAACCCTCCTTGTCTGAAACGCATGAATAAGCAATATTTGAGGACTTTTTGAGGACTCATTCAAAAGATTATCATAGTTTTAAATTGCTCATCGCTATGGCAATGTTCCATTTGGATTCATGATCATTATTTTCCTCTTCAGGCCACACTGGGGTTGCTATGGTACCGGGCCTGATGAATCCCCGTGGAGCTGGACTACAGCCTGATATTCCTAATCCCTGTGGTCCGGGGTCAGTGGTGCCCCCTCCTCAGGAGAGAGAGGACTCCATAGACAGCAGCACGCTCCTGGTGGGGCCGGACACGCCCACAGAGGGTCCCATGGCCCCAATGTCCCCTGACTGCTCCCTCAGCACCGCCGTATAGGACTGACCCAGCAGCCGGACTCTGCTGCGTCTCCATGTGGAAACCATGATTAAAAATGTCGTGACATTTGAAGTTTGTACAGAAATGAGAAATAGTTTGATTAAAGGACTTAATGTTTTCTAAAGAGAGCGAGCAGAAGCAGCAGGAGGAGTTCTACACAAACTCCGAAGGGTGCATTTTGACCCCAAATGAGCAATGCTTTTGAACTGCTGCAACCCGGCCTTCAGATCCAGAAGCTCTGCTGTAAATACAGGTCTCAGGTCTGCTCTGGTCCAGATTGTCCTCCTCCTGTGACGCTCCAGGTTCTGCACCAGGAAACAGTGACTCGCAGCTTTTAGTCCTGTGCTCTTTGTTTTGAATCTGAAGAATTTGTATTGCTCTATGATACCGTAATTGTTTCCATTAGCTGTGCTTGTTGCAGCGTGCCCTAACGTTTCATTACAAGCTAACTTTCCTTCATGTTCATGTTTGTGTGATTATAGGCAGGTGTCTTCTGGGTTTAAGGAACTGTTGGCAGTGAAATATATTTTGTAATTGTAGAGTTAGGCTTAAAATGACTTGTTCTGGTTAGACTTATACAAGAATCATCTGGACACACATGGTATCAAAGATTATTAGGGTACTGCAGAGGGAGTTTTTGATGATAATGATGTTTTTTGTGTCAAAAGTGGAGCGAGCAAAGAACTCTCAACAACCATTGTGTGAAAGTGTTACAGGGCAATTATACTGGAGCCAAATGTTTCTGTGGAGTAAGAAAAAGGCTCCGGTCGTCTCTTTGGAACGTCACTATGCGTTGATTGCAGGGTGGTAACGTGAACTGCATTTTAATCAGCGAATTTAAAAAAACGACTTAATCGGTACTGTTTTAAGAGACGGCTCAGATTTTTGGTTGATTTGCGATCGCCATTGTAGATCGTATTCGTACAGCTTTACTGTTACAGTTATACAAAAAGTCAAACGGCCAAAAGAGTTGAATTTGATCAGTTGGAATATGTTCTGTGGGTCACTGTTACTCGTAGCAAAGTAACCAGGCTATTTTTTGTGGCCAATATATTATGTCTGAAGATAAACCCGAACGGTGTTGGTCAGTTCTTTGCTCCTATTTTTTTTTTAAGAAACAAACGTATGATTTAAAAACTGTCTCACATGTTTTTTGTTTTTTTGTAAGACAGTCTCATCAGCAGCTACAAATAATGAGATAAACCCACATTGACCAGCACAAGAACTGCTTCTGATCTGCCTCTTTAACGGCTGTAAATGTGTGACGCTCCGTAGATCTTACGTCTGAATGTAATGAAATTGTATTATGCTTTATGATGCCCATTTTTATTTTTATTTGGCTTTGACAATCCCTTGTGGATTCTGCGGCAACATTGACAAAGGTTTGTTTCCCCCCCCCGATACTGCTTCTTTGACCTGTGGTGCATGATGTATTGTTTTTTTCCTTTTGGCATGGTTGGCTTTTCTTTTTCTTAACTACAGTTTTAGCTTCGGATCTGCCATGTTCTCAACTCATCCTGTGTGTTACAATGCCCGCGTGAGAAAACCCATATCCAGTTTTAATACTGTAAAATAGAATACATTTTGTCATTGGGTTCTGAGTCTTTAATTGAAAAGATGCTTTGTTTTGCCGGGGCTTGTGTTTCTAAAAGGTGGATTTACATTTGATCAAATGCCAAATAAACTGCACCATAAAGGACGACCACGGCGTCACTGAACATTGCACTTTGTGTTGTGGGCGACATTTAGCTTCTCTGACTCGGGGAGGGAAATCCTGCCGTCAAATGTCAGGGATATTAAGGTGCGACGCGGGAAAGTCCCACAGGTCACAGGCTGTTGGATAAATCTACTTCAACCTAAAGACTCAAATGATTTAAAGTAAGGAGATCTAGTGCACCACGCTGTGACTGGAGACGGTGATGGCCAAACGCAGTCACACCGAGTGGAGAAAGGACCCATTGTTTAATCGTAAAGCCCACTACTGGATGAGAGCGGAGTGACGCTGTAGCAGTTCAACACAATTATTTAATGCTGCTTTGCCAAGAGGGAGATATAATCATGTATATTTCAATTTATTTCAACATTCTCATATTTGTCATTGAGATTATTCAGTTAATCGATAATCGTGATTATTCAGGTCAATATAATCGTAAGAACAAAAATATAATAATCGTGACAATTTTAAAGCAAAATTTGTATCTTTTGTAATAAATAGCCCAAAAAATAGACCTAAATGTTAAAAAACTTTATCTGGTTGTCTTTATTATATTTATTTTGTCTTTCAGAAAGTTTAATTTTATAAAGCCGGTCATAAACTTGAGGAATAGTGTGACATGTTGGACCGCTTTGCATGTAAATCTGAATCAAAATAAGTGATGGGTTACTAACTGAGATGAAGTTGGGCACAGATTTAGCTCGAAAGAAATGTAATAGAAGACATATAATCATCAATTTTAAACAATCAGTCAACATTAGGTTATTTTTAATGTTCGCAATAAGATATACAATTTGGTGTTTTGATTATTGTGGGAAAAAAACATCACAATTTAACAATTATTCACGATTACTGTGACCAGACTGTGACAACAATGCAATCTTTAATTTTCTTTCATTCCCGCTTTCGACGATAGATTAAATGTTTAAAACCATGCATTTATTTTAGAGTACATTCACACACTGGCTTGGGCCCAGTTTCAGCCTTAATGTAGGTTTGGTTTTGTCCTGTTATAATCCTGGTTTAGTGTCAGGTTTAGGTTCACCACATCAGAACTTGGACTAGCTCAGGACCAAACAAGGACTAGAACAGAACCAAACCATGTCCACATCAGGACCAAACAAGGACTAGAACAGAACCAAACCATGTCCACATCAGGACCAAACAAGGACTAGAACAGAACCAAACCATGTCCACATCAGGACCAAACAAGGACTAGAACAGAACCAAACCATGTCCACATCAGGACTAAACAAGGACTAGAACAGAACCAAACCATGTCCACATCAGGACTAAACAAGGACTAGAACAGCACCAAACCATGTCCACATCAGGACTAAACAAGGACTAGAACAGAACCAAACCATGTCCACATCAGGACCAAACAAGGACTAGAACAGAACCAAACCATGTCCACATCAGGACTAAACAAGGACTAGAACAGAACCAAACCATGTCCACATCAGGACCAAACAAGGACTAGAACAGAACCAAACCATGTCCACATCAGGACTAAACAAGGACTAGAACAGAACCAAACCATGTCCACATCAGGACCAAACAAGGACTAGAACAGAACCAAACCATGTCCACATCAGGACCAAACAAGGACTAGAACAGAACCAAACAAGGACTAGAACAGAACCAAACCATGTCCACATCAGGACTAAACCATGTCCACATCAGGACTAAACAAGGACTAGAACAGAACCAAACCATGTCCACATCAGGACCAAACAAGGACTAGAACAGAACCAAACCATGTCCACATCAGGACTAAACAAGGACTAGAACAGAACCAAACCATGTCCACATCAGGACTAAACAAGGACTAGAACAGCACCAAACCATGTCCACATCAGGACTAAACAAGGACTAGAACAGAACCAAACCATGTCCACATCAGGACCAAACAAGGACTAGAACAGAACCAAACCATGTCCACATCAGGACTAAACAAGGACTAGAACAGAACCAAACCATGTCCACATCAGGACCAAACAAGGACTAGAACAGAACCAAACCATGTCCACATCAGGACTAAACAAGGACTAGAACAGCACCAAACCATGTCCACATCAGGACCAAACAAGGACTAGAACAGAACCAAACCATGTCCACATCAGGACCAAACAAGGACTAGAACAGAACCAAACCATGTCCACATCAGGACCAAACAAGGACTAGAACAGAACCAAACCATGTCCACATCAGGACTAAACAAGGACTAGAACAGAACCAAACCATGTCCACATCAGGACTAAACAAGGACTAGAACAGCACCAAACCATGTCCACATCAGGACTAAACAAGGACTAGAACAGCACCAAACCATGTCCACATCAGGACCAAACAAGGACTAGAACAGAACCAAACCATGTCCACATCAGGACCAAACAAGGACTAGAACAGAACCAAACCATGTCCACATCAGGACTAAACAAGGACTAGAACAGCACCAAACCATGTCCACATCAGGACCAAACAAGGACTAGAACAGAACCAAACCATGTCCACATCAGGACCAAACAAGGACTAGAACAGAACCAAACCATGTCCACATCAGGACCAAACAAGGACTAGAACAGCACCAAACCATGTCCACATCAGGACCAAACCATGTCCACATCAGGACTAAACAAGGACTAGAACAGCACCAAACCATGTCCACATCAGGACCAAACAAGGACTAGAACAGAACCAAACCATGTCCACATCAGGACTAAACAAGGACTAGAACAGAACCAAACCATGTCCACATCAGGACCAAACAAGGACTAGAACAGAACCAAACCATGTCCACATCAGGACTAAACAAGGACTAGAACAGCACCAAACCATGTCCACATCAGGACTAAACAAGGACTAGAACAGAACCAAACCATGTCCACATCAGGACCAAACAAGGACTAGAACAGAACCAAACCATGTCCACATCAGGACCAAACAAGGACTAGAACAGAACCAAACCATGTCCACATCAGGACCAAACAAGGACTAGAACAGAACCAAACCATGTCCACATCAGGACTAAACAAGGACTAGAACAGCACCAAACCATGTCCACATCAGGACCAAACAAGGACTAGAACAGAACCAAACCATGTCCACATCAGGACCAAACAAGGACTAGAACAGAACCAAACCATGTCCACATCAGGACCAAACAAGGACTAGAACAGAACCAAACCATGTCCACATCAGGACTAAACAAGGACTAGAACAGAACCAAACCATGTCCACATCAGGACTAAACAAGGACTAGAACAGCACCAAACCATGTCCACATCAGGACTAAACAAGGACTAGAACAGAACCAAACCATGTCCACATCAGGACCAAACAAGGACTAGAACAGAACCAAACCATGTCCACATCAGGACCAAACAAGGACTAGAACAGCACCAAACCATGTCCACATCAGGACCAAACCATGTCCACATCAGGACTAAACAAGGACTAGAACAGCACCAAACCATGTCCACATCAGGACCAAACAAGGACTAGAACAGAACCAAACCATGTCCACATCAGGACTAAACAAGGACTAGAACAGAACCAAACCATGTCCACATCAGGACTAAACAAGGACTAGAACAGAACCAAACCATGTCCACATCAGGACCAAACAAGGACTAGAACAGAACCAAACCATGTCCACATCAGGACCAAACAAGGACTAGAACAGAACCAAACCATGTCCACATCAGGACTAAACAAGGACTAGAACAGAACCAAACCATGTCCACATCAGGACTAAACAAGGACTAGAACAGAACCAAACCATGTCCACATCAGGACTAAAATGAGCTCAATCCAGGAGCAAATGACGAGTGTGAACGCACCCTTAAACCCCAGTTCTGTCCAGATTTTGTGGAAGTGTGAACGCACCATGAGCTTCTTTACTTTTAAAATTCCAGGGCAAAAAAAACACCTCATAAATGCCAACGAGACATGGCATCACCCGAGGATGAACACTTTCTGGTTCCCTCAGAACAGCCAGCACGTCCCAGACCTTTCCCATGGGATGAATGGTTCTTGTTACTAGTCATCGGACATCGTGCCGCAGCCGGGGGGGTGCACTGGAGCTGTCCCCACATCAATGAGCTCGTTGATCACTTAAGACCACTCGACTGGTAATGACAGGGTCCAGCGATCAGGCCCGGACCAAATAAAACCCGGATTTTTACCTGCTCTCCCGCTTAAAGTCCGTCCGTCTCTCTTGTCCACCGGTCTACCTCACGCCTCTACTACACCTGCTGTGTGGATTTGCCAGGATCATGATGTGGACTGCCGTCTTCCTCGTGGCTGTTTCATACGCTGATGCAGGTGGGTTTTGTGCGTCGAGCTCTGTAAAATAACATTCAAGAAACATAAAAAAGTTGTGACAATGTTCTGTATCTCTTCCAGATGACTATTGCTACAACGAGCCATATTGTGGTAAGTGGTTTCTTGATGTATCCAGGTAGACAGACTGTTGTGTTGTATTATTTGTACTTCTAAATATAGTGAAACGTTGTTGTGTGTTGTTTTGGTGTGTTGTTGTGTGGCGTTGTGTCATTGCACTGTAGAGATGAGCTCAATTACAAGCACATGCAAATGAGTTCCCACCGAATACAATTGTCCTTTGTTTGGCGATTTCACTTTCATGTTGTGACAAAACATCAATGCGCTTGTATTTGGGGATGTCAAGAAAATTAGGTTGATCGATAGTCGCGATTATTCAGGTCATAATACAAGTGTAAGAAATGAAAAATTATAATCGGGAGAATTTATTGGGCAAAATCAGGTATTTTCAGTTCAAAAATACCGTATTTTCCGGACTATGTTAAAGTCGCATCTTTTTCATAGTTTGGCCGGTGTGCGACTTATACTTATATTTATATATTTATACTTATGTACTTATACTCCGGAGCGACTTATATGTGATATTATTTGTTATTTTCACACTTGTAACCACATTTCATACTCCAGTGCGACTTATATATGTTTTCTTCTTCTCTATTATGCATTTTTTGTTTTTTTGCGACTTATACTCTGGTGCGACTTATAGTCCGGAAAATACAGTAATCACCTAATTATAATGTACTTTTTCTGTCTTTTTTGTCATCTTAACACATTCAATATGTCATTCAGAAAGTTTGATTTTGTAAAGCTGGTCACAAACTTGATTAACATGTCAACAGGACAGAAAGAAAATGAACAATTTCACTGCTGTTTTGGTCAGTAATCGTGGGGGGGAAATCGTTTAACCGTTTAACACTAAAATCTGATATCGTCACGTTCCTTATTTGCGTACAGTACGACGTTACATCGCGCGGTTGTTGCGTTTCCACAGATCCTTACGCGTGGGGGGACTTTTTTCACTCCTGTCACCCGTTACTGGAAGAACACCACTCGCCGATTGATCTGGACCTCCACATGAGCCGTAACACCTCCCTGGACGCGCTGCAGCTGGAGGGGTTCGAGGAGGTGCAGGAGGGACACTGGACACTGGAGAACGACGGTCACTCGGGTGAGAGCGCTGTTCAAATTAAAAAGTACATTTCAAAGTAGTACGCAAGAAGAAGCACTCGGCGAATAAAGTCCAGGCCATAAAACACCGTGAACATGATTATGTTCAAGATTTTACATAAGTAGAGGTCATTCTACAACGGTTACCTAGCAACCGTACTGTAAACATGGGCCAAAATCTATATGAATTACACAACAGTTACAATTTGACGAATAATAATGACCGATAATGCCTTTATTTTGTTAAATTTGAACTGCCATTGCATTTTTGATTGAATGTCGCTTATTGATGACATCACAGTGGGATTGTGTTTTAGAACTCGGCTCTACTTCCTGTCATTTTCAAATTTTATTTTTCAACTTTTTTTCACAAACAAAAATTTGACTAACGTAAAATTGTGAGAAATTATTTACCACAGATCTCACCAAACAAAGTAATAATTATAAAAACATAAGAACCCGTCATATGCACTTTAATGCTACTCTTTCTACTGCTTTTAGTGATAGTTCTGCTATTGCTTCTGTCTTGCTACTTCCCTCACTACTGCAACATGGCTACTACTGCTGTCACGATCCCTTGTTTTATTTCATTATATATACATATATATTACAGAACAAGATCAGAGCGTGAATAGACAGAAAAAAGACAGAAAAACAAATAAAGTAACCCTAAAAATTAAGCAAAACATTGATTTTCTTCTTTAAACACACACAAAACAAGCAACTCGTGAGATCCAACAGAACAAAACTAAGGCACACTCTGGCCAGCATTTAAGTCCCATTTGGTCCAAAGTCTGTCAAAAGTCACAAATTTGTTCATTTTCCAGTTCAACGTTACAGTAACTTTTTCTTCTTCCTGCTGCTGTCAGACTCTACAACAAACACTGCTAGCCCTGAACATGTACAATACTGATGTAACCATGTGCAATACCATCATATTCATGTGCAATACTGAATCAACCATGTGCAATACCTGTAAATAAGAGTGTTCTATTTTGTTTTTTTATACGGTTTACTACCTACTAATAGTATTACCTAGTCTTGTGCTAGTTATTTTTACTTTATTTTATTTTTTATTTTATTCTATTATCATTATTTTATTATTATTATTATCTGATTTTTATCTTTATTTTGTATTTTTTATTATATATTTTATTTTATTTCCCCCCCTCCATTCCCTATTAAGATAGGAGAGGAGTTTTGTTAATAAGAGTTTTTTGTTTTGTTCATAAGAGTTCTATTAAGAGTGTGTTTTTGAAACTTCTTATAATCTGTCCTTTCCTCCTGTTCTACTGCAGTGTAACAACAAAATTTCCCCTTGTGTGGATATTAAAGGTTTATCATATCTATCTTATCTTACCGCGTACCCTCTGTGTGGCAGTGGTGCTGTCCGTGGGCAATGGGATGTCGGTGAGCGGCGGTGGTCTCCCCGGTCTCTATCACACCCTCCAGCTGCACTTCCACTGGGGCAGCCCCGCCACGAACGGCTCCGAGCACACCCTGGACACCCGCAGATTCCCGATGGAGGTACAAAGCTGCACCGGCGCGCGTCCCACCTGCCGTGGGTCGACTCACCGTCTGCTCTCGCACACAGATGCACATCGTCAACATGAAGTCCGTCCACCCGAACGTGTCCGCCGCCCTGGACGACCCGACAGGGCTGGCCGTGCTGGGCTTCTTCATTGACGTCAGTACAGCGAGACTGTTCTGTGACGTAAACGTGCAGGAGTAGAAGATGTACTCAAGTAAAAGTATCACATGGCAAAAAAAAAAAAAAAGTACCTCCTGATTAAATGTGTGTGTGAGTCAAATGTGAAGATCTTGATTTTAATTTGTATATTTTTGTTTGCTCAAAGCCGGGACTTGAACTCAAAACCTTTTGTCAGGATGTCACCATAAACAGGCATGTCAAAACGACGGCCCGGGGCCAAATGCGGCCCTCAGACCCATTTTTTTGGCCCTTTGGTTTCCTGTTAAGTTGGTCCAAACAACAAAAAGTAGTATATTTTACTGTAAAATATTTGTCAACTATGTCAAAATTAAATGTTACAAGTTTGACATTGTAGGGTTGTTTGTGGCCCTCTGCTCCGTATGAGTTTCAAAACGCGGCCCTCTGTGAAAAAGGTTTGGACACCCCTGTGCTAAAAAAAAACTATTAAAGCTTCTAACCTTTTACTTGGTGTAGTGAAGAAAAAATGAAATGTTTCAACTTGACTTAAGTACAGTGCTTTTTATACTTTGTTACTTTCCAACACTGAATAATTAAAGTGTTACGATGAACAGCCATGCCACCTTGTCTTTAGGGAGGTTCTACTGTTTATTGTGAGAAGATACATCCTAATTTAACGGCTATTCAAGATTATTGACACCAAACAACAGCAAAATACTTAATTTTCTCTCAATCAAATTGTTTAAACGATCACAATACCTCTAGTATGACACCAGCTTTATAAAATTGAGCTTTAGTCACTGTACCCACAACGTGATACATACTGAAGAAGACCAGACGATAACGCCAAACGGTAACGTTGCTCTCTTCTGTTTCAGGTCGTGTACGCGGACAACGTGCACTTCAGCCACATATCACAAAGGCTCTCCTCAGTGGCACACAAAGGTAAGAATTCATCAGCCTTCTCACGATTCAGTGTTGGTGCATCGTTCATGTTTCCTCTCTCCGAAAGGACAAGTGGCTAAAATCAAGCCCTTTCCGCTGATGAGCCTCCTGCCAAAGCACAACTTGAGTCAGTATTACAGATATCACGGGAGCTTGACCACTCCTCCGTGCTCCCAGGCTGTCGTCTGGACCGTGTTTGAGGTCCCGATCTACATCTCGTGGACTCAGGTAAGTTTGTTCAACGCAAATCCATGTCCTTCATTACATGCTCGGCGAGTTAGGTTTAGATGTGGTGCCTCATACAGCAGCAGGGAGGAACCTTTTTGAAGACATTGTCCTTTTCTGAGTCGTTTTCTCACCCCATAGTTATTTATACTGGAGTGATGTTTTGTTTGACGTAGCAGTGCTTTTGCTGGAGTTAAAAATGTTGTGTTAGCCATTTTGTTCACGTCAAACTTTGACGAACTCCTCCTAGGGCGTTTTGCCCACCGACTTCAAAATCGGCGGACGTCCTCTGGACAAGTGGGGCATCTAAAGTTATCCAATTTTTTGAGATACCTTTTACGGTCTGTGTGCGGCGCAGCCGCAAAGTTGGACAACTTATTTTGGAATATTGCAGATCTAAAAATTGCTCCCATTTGATCAAAACGAGTCCGATTAGGACCAAATTTGAATCAGTTGTTAAACTTTTCGGTTTGGACCAGTTTATGATGACAAAATTGAAATGGGCGCGATAGCGCCCCCTACAGAGTGACCTTGAAATTAACATTGAAGGTCAAAAATTAGTTTTACCAAAATGTTCTAAACTTTACCCAAAATTCTATTTTGGCGTCCCGATCAAAAAAGCCAATCAGACAAATGCCTTATTTTTTACGGCGTAGTTGTAGCGATGACAGAAACCTCCAATGTTATCCCTATGGGAAAACCGCAAAATCTCTCAAATATCCACATTTTTATGTTTCACACTTTAACGAACTCCTCCTAGTGCGTTTTACCCACGAACCTCAAAATCGGTGTACGTCCTCTAGACAAGTGGGGCATCTAAATTTATCCAAATTTTAAGGATAACTTTTATGGTCTCTGTGCGACGGAGCCGCAAACGTTTCCCAGAATTCTGATTATTTGGCCTTCAGAGTGGCCTATAAACAATAGAGTTTTTCCAAATAACATGATATTTTGAACAAAATTCTAATTTGCCATCCTGATCATACAAGTATGAGAGCCAAAGTCATATTTTGTACGGCGTAACCGAAGCGTTGACAGAAACATCCCATGTTATCCTTATGGGAAAATTGTAGAATCGCTCAAATCACCACATTTTTACGCTTCACACTTTAACAAACTCCTCCTAGGGCGATTGCCCGATCAAGCCCATATTTGGGGAAAATCATCTACACAAGCGGGGCATCAAAAGTTAGTCATATTTTGATTTTAAGTGGTACGGTCTCTTTGCCGTGGAGCTGCAAATATACTGTCACAAATGGGAAAAACGCTTCACACTTTAACAAACTCCTCCGTGGGCAATAGCTCGATCAAGCTTTACTTTGGGAAATATCATCTACACAAGCGCGGCATCAAAAGTTATCCATATTTATATTCTAAGTGCTACGGTCTCTGTGCGGCGGCGCAGCACATTTGACTGACACTTGTGTTGATTTGCACTGGATTGGCCATGTCCAATGTGTCGCCGTCTGTCAAGTTCTTTTTTAATTCAACATACAATAAGGGCGCCATCTTTATCAAGTCGAAAGCGCAGAGTCGGAAGGCCGGCGGCCCGCGAGGGCCGTTGGATGCCGCTTGCGGCTTTAAATTTAACATTAACTTTATTAAATTACAAATCATGTTTCACTTAGACAGTTACAGTTACTTAAGTCATTTCTTTGACAACTCCTGCACACCTCTGGTCATTAGACTGTACATTATTAGACAACGATATGCACAGTTTTCTTTCCCATTCAGATGGATTAAAGCAGCACTGTGCAACTTTCCTCAGCTCACCTCCATGTAGATATTATCGCTTTGCCTGTAATGCGCCACAGTATAGCATTAAGCACATTTATCAACAGGTCAGATCTGTGGAAGGGCGAGTCAACCCTCACTGTGAGAAAGCTTGTTTTTCTAGTCTTTTTCAGACATTTGAACACCTTGTTAGATCATTATTAAATGCAAGATGAGCACGTTTAATGCCTTGTTGTGAAACATTACAGGCACAGCAATGATTTCTCCAAGGAGACCCATGCCAGGAAAGTTACACAGTGCACCTTTAAAACAAACATTCAGTTCACTTAAATCAGGCATGTCCAAACTAGGGCCCGGGGGCCAAATGCGGCCCTCAGACCAATTTTTGTTGGCCCTCCAGCGTCCTGCTATGTCGGCCCAAACAACAAAAAGTAGTGCGTTTTACTGTGAAATTGGGAAAATTCAGGCATATTGATGTTATACCAACCTAATATTAATGTTCTAGGTCTAAATAAAGGTGTGGAGGCTCATCGCGATTACGTCAAATGCAAAATTTCGAATGATTCACTTTGTCATTCAACAAATTCGACATTGTCAAGTTGTTCGCGGCCCTCTGCCCCGTTTGAGTTTCAAAATGTGGCCCTGGACACCCCTGACTTAAATGTTCTATGAAAAAAACACAACATTTTCAGCATTTTGTCACCGTTTGAAAATATCAAGCATGAATGATTTACTGCTCTTTGTTTTTGAACTGCTTTTTTGAGTCTTTCTATTTATGAAGCAAACTGGCCTCTGTTTGCAGCTTGCCCAGTTCACGTCCCAGATTTTCTCCACAGAGGAAGACGCTGAGCAGGTCACGCCCCTTCAGAACAACTACAGACACATCCATCCCACCTACAGCCGGGTGGTCTCTGCCTCCAGGGACGCACAGCTCCTCCGCGGGGCTGCGGGACGTCTCGGCTGTCCCGCTGTGGCCCTGAGGCTCTTTCACCTCTGTTTACTAGGGCTCTTCGTTTCAACACTTTAAACAAAAAACTGGAGCTGTAACTTTTAATGACGGAGACTTGAGTTCTTGTGTCTGAACACTTGGAAAAGAAAACCGTGAAGTATTTTGTCATCTTGTGTTTAGAAACATGTCAATAGATCCCAGATGTTTTTCAAAATGCCTTGCACATTGTATCTGATAACAACTCTATCCATTTAGTTTGTATTCATTCATTTATTATAGGCCTACATATGTTTTATCTACTGTACACAACATGGCACATTGAGAAGGATTGACCATTGAAACATGTGCTTTTCTTTGCCAGTTTGACACAGTAACAATAAACTTTGTCACTCCAACTAAACGACCCTGATGCACAAATATTGATTTGGATTTTATTTTAGAAGGATTTCTGTCTGATTTAGTGTATAGAGTGTATAGAGTGTTGATTGACATTTATGGCGACCTTCATATGAACTGTGTTTGGGCTCATGTGCAGTTTCAGCCTGTCCCATTCTTTCCTCCTGTCATCACACCATCCTCTTTCTGTCACACACACACACACACACACACAGAGACGCACACAGAGACACACAGAGACGCACACAGAGACGCACACAGACAGAGACAGAGACAGAGACAGAGACAGAGACAGAGACAGAGACATACAGACACAGGGCTTCTCTCTGTGGACCAGGCTGATGTCATTGTTTTTGAAGGAGCAGCTGTCCCACGAGCAGACTTGTGACTTAACAGTTGTCATAAGTCATTGTTGCAGAGTTTATTGTGACTTATTCACTTATCTGTGGTCAACAGCTTTCATTTACACATGAAGGACTTCAAAGTCAAGTCTATAACATTTGGAAACCCCAGGACCCACAACAACTTTAAGGTTCCATTAATGCTCACTTTCAGAATTATAATCTGACTCCAGAGAACAGCACGCCACACGATATTAGAGCACCAGACCAGAGCACTACATGGATAGAAGGACAAAGAACATTCTGTCTTTTAATGTTATCTGAGCATTAGTTGTATTTGAATAGTATTGAGGACACAGTTATTGATGGATGTATTCAAAATTGCTTTATTTTCTTTTCATACATTTTGTCATTAGTTGTAATAAATAGACATGAGAACAGGCGATGTGTGACTCCTCTTCCCATGCCAATTCTGCATCTTTTGTCTATTTAAACTTCACACCGCAAACAAATTTTCATTGAATTTACAACTGAAAATAAAAAACAAAGCTTGACACAAGCTAAATTTCCTGCTACCAGCTCTTAGCACACCTCATTATGTTACAAAGATCAGAGCGGTTTCTTGTAGCATTTACCAAAAACAAAAATATATATTTATATCATATTCACAGTTACAGTATTTACATGTTAGAATTACAGAGCAAATTGGCAGAAAAATGAAGACGTTTCTACAAGAAACAATCTCTCAAAGGGAAGTGGAGGCTCCATTCTGTACACCTTTTGAAACCCTCAAGACTCCTTTCACAGATCCCTGATTTTTTTAAATACTCAGTCTTGTTAAAAAAAAAAAAGAAAAAAAAGAGGAGGCATCTTAAAAAGTATGAATCCTGTGAAGATAAAAACGATTGTATCTTCTATACAAGTCTTATACACAATATAAACATGGGGAAAGGCGATGCCAATGTTGAGCAGTGACAGACTTGGTCTAAGGAGGGCGAGTTTTATGCAAAGCACAAAAGGGCATTCAAAAGCTCTTTATGTTGAGCTCAGGGGAAAAGCTCAGCAGAAGTGTAGAGGAGGAGCAGTGAGGAGCAGTGAGGAGCAGTGAGGAGCAGTGAGGAGCAGTGAGGAGCAGTGAGGAGCAGTGAGGAGCAGTGAGGAGCAGGACAGACTGAAGGGACAAACAAGCAGCTCATGTTAAAACTAAAACTACTTTTTAAATGGCACATAAATATTTACTTTCTCCATTAGGTCTGTTTTACAGTTTCTTTAGGATGCTGCCTAATGGAAGTCGAAATTAAAGTAAATTATTATTCTTATCTTATTTTTCCTTGTTTACGTGATTGCCCGGCCTTCTACACGGTGGCCTGAAGGGGGCAGTGCACTCACAATCAGGTCATAAATACTCTCATTCACACTATTTCAAACAAAGCCAAAGAAACAAGCAAGATATTGACATTAATGTTGTTGCGTGTTACTGTTTTTTTTGCATAAACTATTAGGAAGCTGCACGATTCACTGTTAGCTGGTGACGACATGAAATCACAAGAGTCCCAATTTTAGTGGCAGGATGATTGAGTTACTTGACTTTTATAAGAGGTAGAAGAGACAATTCCATGATCAAAATTTCACTGTCCAAGAATGCGCTGCTCTGACAGATCTCATCACAGAGTCTCGCAGGTTTGTGCATCTCAACTCTGTTCAAAAGCAGCCCAAGGTGTTGATAAAGCTTGAGGCTAAATGTAAAATAGAAAAAAGGGACAAATCTGGAAGGAACCATGCTTAAATACTGGCTGTACTGGCGTGAGACTGGATGTTGAGTGTTTTGTAAATTTTGGGTCCATGATAATATATTATATATAAACTATGCATTTCAAGAGCACCATGATTTGTAAACAATCTGGAGTTTAAAGGGTAAAGAATGCTGGAGCGGCACAAACCACGTCCAATCAGGTTCTTCCCACTCCTCAACTCCTTTGTGATGTCACCGTGTCGAGGCGGCAGGACTTAATTCAGCGTTCCCCGACAGTTCTCCGCACCACACAAACAAGGAATCTTTTCGTCCTCGATGGGGAACTTGTAGTCGTACGTGATTTCCTCGTTGACGTTAATAGGCTGCCTGGAGTAGATCACGATCTTCTTTTGCGACTCAACTGTGATGACCTTCGCATAACAGTTCGGCTGAAAGAAAAGACCGTCGTTACAAAGGCGCTTGGTTCAATATGTGCAGTGGTAACCATGGTAGAGGGTAAAACAAGCATCCTTACATTACAGCTGTGGTTGATAAAGCGGGCAAAGTTGCCACACTTTGTTGCATCTATAATTGTATCATGATCAACACGAAACATATAGCTGCTGCCAATTCCCTCTTCTTCGTAGCGCTTCTCTCGCATATCAGCAATCACCTAAACGGGACAAAATGTATCCATAAAACCATATAGACAACACTAACAAAACAAAAAGTATATTATCAAATGCGATTAGGATTTCCCACCTGTCTGATATTTTGTCCAACATATTCGATAACCATTTCATCAGCAGCAATAGGCTCCAGAGCGAACAGACCCCAGTCGTGGATGTGCGACTTACAAAATCGGATCTTTTTCTTACGGAACTGAAAGTCACACAATCAGGAATCAGCCACGTTAACGTAGAACAACTAATTAAATGTATATATATGAAAAGAATCATCTCAAACAGACAAAGTAGTTCACCTTAAGCTGGTTGAACTTGAGTAAGTCGCTGTCACAGGCAAAGGAGGACAACAAACGCCGCTGCTCTGATCGCCGCTCCGAGCCAGCTCTGGTAGAGGCGTGGACCTGAGCAGGAATACTCATCCCCTGCGACAAAGAATACAGTTCATTCTGAAACACTGGGCATCGTTCACACAGAGGAACTACACCAACAGCTCCATATCTTTTAACTGCGTTTCCATTTACCTGCGTATCAAACGGAACCTCCTCTGACTGAAGCCGTGTGCTTTGAAGGTATTTGATCTTGTCCTTCTTGTCAATTTTATAGTATCCTTCACTTCGTGCACAGCCAGTCATGTGATCTCTCATGCCATCATCTCTTCGCTTTTTCTTCACTCCAGGGATGTTAGTAGGTGCACAGGAATCAAGGAGAAAACTCGCAAGTTGGACACAATGCTTAAATCACAGTACACATTTCCACCACCAGAGGGCGCTACCATCAGTCAAACAGCAGCAACAAGCTAAGTCATGAATCTGACAGCCATCAAAGGAAATAATGTGAATGTAAAAAGTGTTTAGCATTACCTAAGTAACCTGGAGCCGCATAAAAGGATATTAGGATGGTTGACCCACAGAGTGTCGTTGAGCCAGTCGTTGCCGTTGTCCTGTTGCAGCATCTTCTCGTAGGTGATCTTCAACAGTCGCACATCCTCCTCATCAATGCCTTCATTCCAGATGTCGTACAGGATCGTCATCTCTTCGAAATCTGAGCGGGGTTTGAAGTAGGTGCGAGGGGGCGTGTTGACAGGAGACAGACTGCCCAGCAGCAGCATCTCCCAGCCCCTGCGCGCCCTCCGAGTGGGCTTCACCACTCGCTCCTCATCATCATACGACAAGAATCCATCTTCAGAAGGTACGACGGTTTGAGGCTCCACCTTGTCTTCCCTAAAGTCCAGAGTGCGTTCAGGGGACTTTGTGGACAGACTCGTCTCCGGAGGGACAGACTCAGGAGTGACCTTTAGAGACTCCTCCACTTCAGAGACCACTGGGGTCTTCTTGGATTTGACTCGTGCAGCCTTCTTCTTGGATGATGCAGAATCGGTTGGAATAGGAACGTCCAATGACACAGATGCAGCAAGGTCCTCAGAAACAGAGGTCTGGTTTGGCAAAGCACTGAGTGGCGGCTCTTTGAACACAGGCTCATCGTCAATGCTTGCCAAGGACGTTTTCCTGTTCAGGCCTAGTGCTGTGGGGTCAGGGAACACAGGTGTGAACGTTAAATCTCTCCCCGGTGTTCGTGGGACACCAGCACTAAGAACAGGAGACTGAGCGGGGTAGGAGAAAGGACTACCAGGAATATGAGGGGAGCTAAGCAGCAGACTGCTGCCGGTCAGCGGAGCGTCACCTCCAGGCGTGATGGGCACCGTGTCAGTGCTCTGAGACTTGCCCAGACTCCGAGCTCGCTCCAACAGGTCCCTGCCTGGTGTACGCGGGAGATCCTCGTCTGTGGAGAGCCGAGGCCGCTGGGGGAGGTCCGGCAGTGAAGCGGGGGGCGGGTGGAGGAGGGAGCGCCCCTCCAGAGAGGGGTGTGGAGGAAGAGGGAGGTGCATTAAAGATGCAAGAGGTTTGGGGGCAGAGGAGTTTGACTCTACAGAGGTTAGTTGAGCATCAGTGCAGTCCACTTCCTCTGGTTCAGCTTTACCTTTGGCCTTCGACTCACTGGTCACTTGGTCACTGTCGTCCAGGATGCCAGTTGGCGTGGGAGGCCGGAGGTTTGCGAGAATCTCCCGAGACCCAGACTTCGACGTTGCTATATCACCACTTGTATCTCGCTCATTTGCTGAAGAGAAAGATCATTTAATATTTTAGATTGATGGCATAATGTAACCTGAAGCTGCTAATAAGGAAATAAACATAAAAAGGACATGATTCTTTGACATGTTTTAGCTTCTCACCTGGGGCACCTGGAGGTGATGGAGGTGATGGAGGCCTCCTCTGGACTTTCTCCACTGGCTCTTCCTTGGGACTGGGTGGTCTGGACTTGACTATGACCTCGTGCTTGCTTTTGTGGTCTTGTGTGTCCTCTGCAAGACGTCCCATTGGAGAACTGGGTGCCTCTTTCGTCTCAGTCTCGCTCTCATCAGAAGACGTAGATGATGAAGAGGAGGATGAGGATGTCCTTTTACTGGCCACCTCTACCTCACTCCCTCTATCCTCTACCTCACTTTCCTCCTCTTCAGAGCTCACCTCATATTCAGAGGAGTCCGAGCTCTCCGACCCAGAGTCCGAGCTGGGTTTGGACACGACAGACTCCGCCTCTGTGAGATGTAAAGTTAAAGTTATCGTAGGCCACGTGTGTAGTTGGAGCAGGAACATACATACTTAAAAAGCAGCACAGGTGTTTTGCCGTCATGGAGACAACCTTTAAAGTGGTTCAGAATAATGTGACGATGTCGTAAGTGCACATTGTCTACTTTTCCAGTGGAAAACCAGCCTCATCCACCAAACATTTAACCTGCTCCATGGCAATTTTAGAATGTAAAACTGCGCTAAAGCAATACATAAAACTGGAGATGATTATCAATTTTAGTTTCATTAATAAATCTGGCCCGTGAATAAAAATGTTTAAACAATTCCAATTTTGTTGGAAATAGATCTTTATAATGTAAATAAAACCTTTGTCGACCAAGACACCATTGACTGATTAATCAACTTCACTCATGGACTACAGCCATACTTCCATAAGAGTCATCTTTAAATTGTATCATGAATGTATCTGGGTCTCATTTGAACTGGTTAACCCATTACTTCCACTCATTTTTACATGTGTTTGAATATACAATATATGTATTTGGTCATTCCTGTAATTTCCCATAACTTTCCATTGTTTTATTTTTTTTTCTTCCAAAATTACCGTCATCTGATGAATCTGAGGATGCAGATGATGAGTCCCGCTCTTGCTCTTCTTCGCTCTCATCTTCACTCGCCTGAGAATGAGAATAGCCACATGAACACCTCGACACACAGTGGAGGACAGACATTACAGGTGAGAGTGGTCCTACTTTGTTAGACGAGGCCTGTTTAGGCTCAGTTTCTTCTGCCTCCTCCTCACGATCAGACAAAGACTCCTCCTTCTCCGAGATGTCTGCCTCTTCTCCTTCACTGTCCAGTTCAAGAGGTCGAGAAGGCCGCCGCTTCACTGCTGCGCTGTCCAAATCTATTTTCGATTCATCAGTTGGTTTACTTTCATCCTCGAGCTCGTCGTCCACTGGAGTGGAGGGTCGTGCGCGCTTGCTTTCACTTGTTGCAGCAGCATCAGGTGGACCTTTTCTTTTCACCTGAAACCACAAGTTGAGAGACGCAGCATTTGTACATTAAAAGATGAAACGCAGCATGAATACGCACCACACTATAAATATGCATGAACACTTAGGCTTACCTTGAAGGATGGCAGACGGATAGCTCCTCGAAGACCAATGCCCAGGCCAATTCCCTCATAGCCTAAAGCTTCACCCTTGTTCCAGTTTTCCAGCAGGCTGGAACCCATCGTCTCTTTAGGTTTAGGTTTGGTTTCTTCTTCTTTATTTTCTGCACCTTTCACTGGTGTCAAGGATGTCTGTGTGAAAAGATAAAATGTATTACTTTCTGGCAGGATTTTTAAAACGCGCAGCAATCAACGCAACAAAACACTTTATTCACCTTAGCCGAGCGCTCCTTCTTATCCCACCATTCATCGAAAGCTCTGAAGGCCACTACCTCTACCATTTTGCGATTGAGGTCCCTCTTCATGATGGCCTTTAGCTCTTTGACTATGACTAGCAACACTCCGTCCACGGTAGCTTTATGAGGATCGTCCTTTTGCGAATCATATCCAGGAGGAGGAACTGTTGGATTGAACTTTGGTACACTAGCATCCTGCCACTGTTGCCCATGGGTGCCCGCTCCGCTCACAGGGGAAGCGCTCATTGACAAAGGGGTGTACGGGCCTCCAAAAGTGCTGTCCATGTAATGCGGGTAGGAATATGGCCCTCTGGTTTGAGCCATGCGACTCAGTACCTGCTGCTGCATCTGGAAAGACATCGGGACAGAGCTCCATTGCTCCCATTGCAAACAGTTCATGAGCTCCATTTGCATGAGGGGCACCATGCCGTGGGAGTAAGGTGCCATGTGAGGCAGCATATGGTGGGGAACTCCATGAGGATCCGTCAGATGATGTCCAGGGACACCAGAATGTGGTCCAAAGTGGTGGTGTGTGAGGGGGTAGCCAGCCTGGTGTAGAGAGAAGCCGGCAGGATGCAGAGTGAGGGTCTGCATCGGTGACAGTGCAGAGTTAACGACAATGCCCTTGCCACAGTCTCCACTGGTGATGGGGGTGTTGGGCATCTCGTCGTCAGAGATTTCCATGTCTTCTCCTGACGACTGTTGGCCCTGAGAAAAGCAAGAGACAGAAGTGTGGATGTCTGAATGATGTCACAATCAGTCAGTACAAAATAAAACCGTGTAGTATTAAATGTGTAGAATATGTGTGATTTAAATATGACATATGTACAAAAACAAGAATAGAATGCAAACCAATAGAATAGGAGGTATTTACATGAATTATTAAAGTGACGGGTGTTATTAAGTTGCTATGAAGTGTTCATAAGTCCAACAGCTGAGGGAAAGAAACTGTTCTTGTGGCGGCAGGTTCCGTCGAGAAGATTGTTTTATGGATGTAATAAATACATAGTAATAGTATAGTAGCACCTTTTAAAAAACACATGTATATTGCATAAAATCTTCTCCCCTGATCTGCACTGAAGAACTTTAAAGAGACAACTGTACAAATGAAAATGTTCTGTGTGAAGTATCTTGCCTAAGGACACAACGACAATATCTAAAGCACCCCATCTAAATGTAGTTTCACTTGTTTATTCATGACACATGAGAAGTCCATTTTAATGACTGACAACCTTAAGCTTTTTGATAAGCTTAGTTCATTTTCATAGTTGCTACCTTTTAACATTAGCAACAAAATGAAAGTACAAGTAGAGTGAAATGCATGGGAGCGGTGTTGTTACTCAAATGACCTGTTTGCACTGTTTGCTTTGTGGTAAGTTGAAATGTGAGACAAGAGGCGCTTTGACCAATCCTGGCAGTTAAGCTTGTAAAACCAGGAAGTGTGGGTCAACAGCCAAATTGTGCTTTCCTATCTAAGTGAGCTGTCAGAAAAGGAACACAAAATCAC
Organism: Eucyclogobius newberryi; assembly: GCF_026437365.1. Lineage (NCBI taxonomy): Eukaryota > Metazoa > Chordata > Actinopteri > Gobiiformes > Gobiidae > Eucyclogobius > Eucyclogobius newberryi. Next base: position 41,624,286 of record NW_027315834.1, on the reverse strand, counting down.
AATTCTGCTAAAACAGGAATGCTTTAGATGCTCCAACCAAGAAATCTACAATGTTAGATACTTGATTAGCATTAAAACCGGGTATCTCTGTAAATCAATCGTCTGACAAGAATTACTTTTGCATTCAAGTTAAGGTGTTTTAACTCGATGCACCATACAAGCATTTTTCTTATTTTAGGGCATAAAATTGAACTTCTTCCAAACAAATTATACCAAAAAGAGAAAGTTGTCTACAACTACGGTACTTCTGAAACTAGATCACTTCCTGCCTCTCTCTCTCCTGCTACTGCTTCACAACAAAAACAGTTTAGTAGTGTTGAGCGACGCCATCACATGGAGTATGATATATACTGATGATACATACAAAATACAAGTGAAATTTCTGTCCAGCATATAAGCAGTAACTCTTTGCGGTTGTTTCTTTAGATCTCAAATAGCATTGTGAAATATTACTATTAATATTTTTTAGCAAATGTTCTGACTTACAATCACTCAAAATAACTCTTCTAATGATTGCAAAAGGTATGAAATATTTAAAAAGTTTTCCTACCGTTTCCATTTTATCTGGAGGTGTTTGGCCTCGATAATGTCCATCTTTGAGGTCATTTGTGCTCCTCTTGTCCCGCATGGGTGAGCCGGTTCTCTTGAGGGAGGCAGTCGAAGGGATGGGCTCGTCATCGTCAGAGTCCGGCAGTGGAGTTGGACTGATGTCCTCCAAGCCTGTGCTACAAGGACGGGAGTTTTGCTGGCCACCCTGAGAGCTGCCTGTGTAGGGGGGAATCGGGGATAACTGTGAGGATGAGGAGGAAATAGGACTTCCTTCCATCCGCACCTCTGTATCAGAGTCTCGCTCTGCGAGGAAAGGCAGTTTTGTCCTTTTTTCCTTTAGCAGCATTTCAATCCTGGAATCCAGACTATTTCGTTCTGAATCCATGTTTGGGGAGCCCGGGGACGGGCAGCGTTCTGGGGTTTGGCGAGGTGGGGTAGTTGGCTCGGGAACAGGTTCAGGTGGGGGCTCAGGTATTGGGGGAGTTTCTGGACGATCTTTGACTGGAACAAACTCAGAAGGATCTTCCGGAGGAGGCTGGGGTGGTCTTGGATACGATGTCTCCCTCTGTGGTGGGTGATGGAAAGCGGGCTCTGAAGGAGGGAAAGCGGGGGGCAGAGGGGTCTGGTAGGGGGAAAAGGCGGACGTGAAGCTGGGTGTAGGCGGGGTAGGAGCTGTGTAGTTGTATGAAGGTGTTGGTGGTGGGGGTTCAGGTGGAGTGACCTGCTGCTGCGGCTGCTGCTGCTGGTGGTGCTGCTGCTGCTGCTGCTTGTGAGAGGCGTGTTCTGACGATGATCTCCGGAACATGTTACTTTGATACTGAGGCCTCTCTGGACGACGATTGTAGGCATCCTGAAACTTGCCATCATGTCTCCGGGATTTGTAACCTGCAGAGCTCTCAGCCCGGCTGGATTGATAAGCAGGCGTGGACTGTCGGGAGGAGTAGTTGGAGTCTTGAGAAAAGGGTGTACTCGTCTGGCGTGGGGTGTGAGGTGTTCCCTGGGACTGCGGCGTATCCTGCCTCAGGCTGGAGTAACCTGCCTCCGAGGACAGCGGAGTCGTTGAGTTACTGGGTGGCAGAGCTGCTCCAGAAGCACTGCTCTCAGACAACCTGCGGATGGGCTCGCACGCCTTAAAGACAAAGACATCACAGGATAGTAAGGTGGGCATTTTTGTCTTTCAAATGTGTCTCATCTGTCAGCTCTTATCTTTAAAAAAAACGTCTAGTTTTTAGTAAATCTAGTAATATTAAAGAGGAAATTGCTCTTTCTCCAAAATGTCTTTAAATCAATACATTTCAGTTTATAGGAGAAATTACCAATAAGGCTTCTGCCAGGGTTCGAGGGGAGACGTCTTTGGCCTCCTCACTACCAACAGGCAGAGTCCGTGGCGTGTAGCTTCCATTCATCAGAAGCTGAAAATACCTGAGGCGATTCTCTCCTAAAAACAAATTAAGTATGAGATTCTGTATTGATAAATCTGAAAAAGCAAAAGTAATGTGTCAATGCATTTACTTAAAAGAAAATCAATCTATAAATAAAACTGATTAAAATGCTCACATTTAGTCGCCTTTTCAAGTCAAGACAATTTAAAATGATCAACAGTAAACAAACACAAAAATGAAAACAAAAACTAGGGCATTATTGGTAGTACAATTCTTTCTGCATGAATTTTATTTTTAGTATCAACTTAAATCATTTACAATAAATTATTAATGAATTATGAATAATTGTAAATTAAAGTACAGCAGAAACAAGAACATACATACAAGTATAGTTGTATGTATGGTCCCATTTATTTGTCATCAAGCAGAGAATAAAGGTGATCGCTCAATAGTAACAATCTAAGAGGGGATGGGACGTGTTTGTTTACAAATTAGGCACAGTGGGAGTACACAGCACCCTCTGCTCTGGGCTTGTGGGACCAGCTTCAGTTTGAAAGAAATTCAATTATCAAATTCCCAAGAGACATATAAATACATACCCTTTAAACAAGGCAGAATGGAATATGTGTTTACCTTTAGGATCCAGCTCCACGTGGATGAGGTTTCCCATCACAGAGGTGTTGTGCAGAGACTGCACTGCCACTTTAGCTGCTTTCACCGATTCAAAAACAACTTTGGCAATTCCCAAGTGCTTCTTGTTTTTAGGATTATACAGAATCTCAACCTCCTCAATTTCCCCAAACTTTTTGCACATGTCGGTAAGAAATCCTTCCCTTATGTTATCGTTCAGTCGAGCAAACGTGATCTCCTTTGGAGGTACTGGGCCAATGTAGCAGTCATCAATCTGGAAAATAAAAGTTACAAATGTGTTCGACTCAGTGACTGAAGAACACGTGACAGACAGCAATGTTAGAAACATTAACTGAAGGAAGAACTATTGATGAATTAGCCATCGACGTGTAATAGGACTTTAGTTGCTGTTATATTTAGGATTGCACGTCCTAAGATGCGTGAGGGGGGTGTGTCTGCCTCTGACAGCCCCTTTGCCACATGCAACAACTCACATTTCATCCTTCATCCAAACTCTACCTTAAACTTGGGCACAGGTAAGTCGGTCTCTTTGTACTTTGTCCATAGACGACCGATCCTTGGATCTCGCACCATGTCCACGGGAGGTAATCCGGGGTTCTGCGTTAAAGAAACAGAGGATGACACGGTTGTTCTCGGTCCCAGTCTGAACTCGCACGAACGTGAGGAGTTCAGACTTTTCTATTGCAGTGAACTCTGTGGACGGTCGCGGGACCACGGGCTCTGCCGCCCCGCTGAACCCATCATGGAGGTCGGCTCCTGTTACTATTGTAGTGCGGTCCACTTACGGGCATGCTGAAAGTCTGCCCATCGTAGCGGTACACTTTGTGAGAGCCTTTCTTCAGAGCTGGGTCGATAATCAACTTGTAACTTCTCCAGTGGTGACTCCGCTTCTCTGCCGAGCCAGAATGACTGTCCATGCCGTTCGCCAAACCTGAAACGAGAGCGACGATATCCAGCGTAAAGCAGCGGCGCTGACACGGTGCTGTTGGCAACACTTACAACAACTAAATGTGGCACATGCATGTTTTTCGATCTAATGCGAGTACAAGAATCGCACGTTGTAGATTCGAGCACATATCCTAGTTACGGAAACAGCAGAGAAGGTTTGGAGAAAGAGGGGAAAAGAACAAGCTTACTTGAAGTCTGTTTTCTGCCATGGTCTTCGTTCAATCTGTTTCTCTCCCCTGGCTTGGACATGATTCGCCCAATAGAGTGTTATTTCTTTAAATGACGAAAAGACAAAAATGCTTTCCTTTCGCCGCTTACATTACATGGTTTAGCTTGAAAAATACTGCCTCCTTTTAGGCGAGAGCCAACACATATTGTGCCTCTGGTCTGTAGCTTCTGTCTCTCCCACAATACACCACTAGGCTTATCCTCCTGATATGCTGGCCGCACATTCGACACGAATGTGCTAGCTTCGTTGGCTTTTACTCGTTGATAACATTATAACATCAACAAATTAAAAATATTAAATATTTTCTAGTGAGACTTGTTTCATGAAACGTTGTGCTCATTCTTTTAAATGTGTGTGTGGGGAATCTGCTTTCTGGATTAAAAAAATACAGAGATAATAGTCTAATATTTTCTTCTGAGAGTACTAAAATACGATAATACTTACGAAATACTAGCTTAAGTTTGTACAAAAAAAAAACAAAAAACAAATAAAAACACAAACACGCGCACTATAACTGAGACAACCAAGGATGACAAAGTCAGTGTTTACTTCATGTATGTAGGCTACAACAGCCAATAGCTGTCAATACTTTGAGGATGGTTCAATATAGAGGATTAGACTGTAGGGTGCACCTACCCACCTGTAGTTTTTACCTCCTCGGACTGTTTTCTTGCATAGATTTAGCTCATGATGTCCATAGTTTAGGCTACAACAACGTAGACTCGCAACATGTTCCTATTTCAGCTGCTGTGTAGAATATGTGTCTGTAGGAGAGTGTAACCTTGTAAATGTATTTTATTTTACGTGGAGGTTATTTCTTTGTCAATCTAAAGTAGGGTTAGTGACATGTCTCTCAGGCATGCTCAATACTCGGGCAATTGGCTGGTTAATAGAGGCAGCGCGGCTGGCCAATCAGAGCGCAGCAGCAGAGGAGCTGACTGCTATTAGAGGCACAGCTCACAAGTCCTTCAACAGAGGCAGAGAGAGGGGGCACAAACGCTCTGGCAGCCATTTTCCTGAAACAGGACTCATGGCCTAGATGGGTTTCCTTTGTTCCTAAAGGGATCTTACATTTGACCTTCTTTGGACTATGATAAAACTATGATTCCTCCCTTTAAAAGGACTGAGAAGAAGGAAGATAGCCTAATGTAATGGACATTTTGAACATTTTTCCTCTTCTTGGAATCTTTGTCTTAACTAGGTCATGGCACACCCATAGCCTATAAAAGTATTTCTATTTCTTAAGTGAACATATAAAAGTGTTAAATAAACAACTTTATTGTTTTAAGAACCACTATTTCTTAAGTGAACACTGTCTCAAAGTAGGCCTAAACAAAATGTGTGGAAGATTGTTTGCATTTGTGGCCTTGTAGAATAGAGTTCCAATAAGTAAGTCATTTTTTATTCTTAATAATTTCTAGGATTTAAAATATATAAAGCATGCTTTTGTGTAATGTATCCTATTTTTCTGTTGAACTGTTGTTAAATTAACAAAATTAAACAGTTGTCTGTAGACTATGTTCTCTAAATCTTGATTGTGGGTTTTAGGGTAGGCTACAATAAAAGAATACAGTGCAGTTAAAATAAAATATGTGGGTTTGCTTAGGCCTAAATAACATTTATACTGTTTTCTCAACAGCAGGGCTTCGACAGTGTACTTCCCTTGAGTGAAGTCTTTACAGACACTAGGTATAGACTGCTGTCCACTTGTTTTTCAAACCAAACTCTTCAAAAAAGGTAGTCAATCTTTTTTTTTCCCTAAGTCGCCTGGTTGTCCCAAAACAGCTTTTCCAAAGATTTGGGGAGTTTCTGTTCTCCCTTTGACTTGACTTGGACTGAAGTAAATCTTCCATGTAAAACATTGCCTGTTTACCTCTTCTTTTTGAAGCACTCTACACAGGAGGCCTAAACGCAGGCACAGCAACAGCGTCATCTTCGTTTTTTTTTATAAAGGGCTGGATGTTATCGCCTGGAAAAACAAGAAATCCATTAGCACAAGGGATATGAATCCAAAAAGTGGTAGTCTGGGACTATGCATCTTTCCAAGTCTCATCTGACAGCAATGCAACCACATCTCCTTGAGGACAAGATTGCAGACAGGGCTAAAACTTCTGCCATGTAGTCTACATTAACAGCAATCAGTCAAATGGGAAGGTAGGCTAATTGTAGACAACTGTCTGTTTCAGGCATGGCAATGTATTCATGTCCATTGTCTTATTTAAAGTCTTATCTATAACACGGCTATCAAAGTATTTTATGCTCAAAAAGGTCGTGGTGTAAACTTACAGGTGGTTTTCAAATATAATCCCAAGGATTTAACGACCAAACTGAATTTGAAGTAATTGTCTATTTTGCTGAATCCAAAGGCAGTGGAGGTGTATAACAAAATATGAACATTTCCTAGATGTTCTCATCTCAAAATGGCTTCTTCAGAGACAAAGACAGCATTGTGCTCTCACACGTTACTGCGCCATTACTGGGTGAGGCTCGTGTCGCTCGAGCAGAACGCGCTGTGTTCCATGTGAGCTCTACATGTGCATCTCGGGTTTCTGTGGCAACGTGTCTTGGACCGGGACGTTTGCTGTCGTTGGATTTTTATGGACATTTGTTATAATGTTGGTAAAGATAGGTTCTATTTGGAGAATCGGCCGTTACTGGGCTCAGTGCGCTTACTGTGGGATTTGCCCTGGTAACAGCTCTGCGGTAGTAATCCGAGCGCTCTGGCCGGTTGCCATGACAGCCACGCTGCCATATAAGGTCATTGGACTCGCTCGGCAACAGCGATAGAGCTCTTTTGTCTGATTAGCCTATCTGAGAAAATAACTGCAGCCTCCCCGTGCCACGCTGGCCTCGCTCTGGCCGTTACCAGAGCCTTGTACGTATGATTGGCTTCTTCAGAACAAGAATGCCCTAACCTAGCTTTTTATTCGCTGCTGGAAGTGTCAAACAAAGGCACATTCCGTGTGGTTCCTGTAGGATGTGTCGTGTTAAATGAACAGCGGGGTAAAGGCGCGCACAGAGGCACTGGTGGTGTTGGAGCGCGTCAGTTCTTCTCGATAGGAGCAGCACGAGCGCGCATTCCTGTTCCAGGTCACGAGGCTTTGAGACGACGCAACTCAGCCAACAACGACCCCCACTGCGAGATGGGCTCAGCCGTAAATGTAACGGCTCCCGTGCTTGCATTTAGGTGCAAATAGCAGGGTCTTACTGGATGTTTGCATTTCATTTGCTCACTGGTGGTTATTAATAGTCTTTGCCTTTGTTGAGAAGGAAAACGCCCTCTGTCCCGGCATTACTGGACTGTCTGGAATATTCGACAAGAGGATTGGCCTCCCTGTCACAGCTGCCTTTGTTCTTAAGGGAAAACATTATTCAAGCGACTTTCAATAGCCTACAGTCCTTTCTTCCTCTCCCCTCCTATATTGACAAGCACGGATATTTTTACTGACAGAACAATTAACTGCGTTTTACTCTGTAATCCTTTCAATCTCAAAATCTGTTGCATTTCAGATGGACGTTATTACTGTAACTGAATTGCCCTCTTTTGCTTTATTAAATTATTGTAGGCTACTGGATTTTAACTTGTAACATGGCTGCGTCTTCGGATCATAAAGTCTTGTTAAATGTAGGTATGTGGTGTTCAAGTCTTACCTATACTTACAGAAAATGTGTAAACCTACAGTACTTACAGACTATTTGCATGGCTTGTGTACATATGCTTTCTGTTGCCTTCATATTATCTCACATGTATTATCTGTTTAATTTGGTCTTAAATAAATGTTAAAATATGTTTTCATTGTTGAAACTGAATGGGGTTGTTTTTCACCATAAACACCTTTTTTAAAATGACACATTTCCACATACGTTGCACCTTTCATGGACACATGCAACTCAATTGTTTTAAGTCATATTTGAGATTTTTTTTTTTACATTATCTGGATTATTTCAGTTCCAATCAATATGAGGATATTGATATGAGGATAAATATAAATCTTTGATTTGGTTTCACCTAATTGACATTCCACCATTAGACTTATTTCTGTTTTTCATATCTGATTTCTCTTGTTCCATTGCGGGATGGGGGCAGAATGGATTCTTGCCTTTTCCCCCCTCAAAGGGAATAAATCAGTCATGTACAGAATGTACAAAAAAAAAATCCCTCTGCCCACATATTCTTGTTAGTACTCTTATCTTTTCATGGACTTCCTGTTTAATGCAACATCTGAGCCGTTCAAAATATTATTGGTTTAGCTATCAATGGTCCAAATATCTCGTCCTTCTGAAACCCAGATATTTTAAGGGCAATGACTAAATACGGAAGACACACAGCCAATTGCTTTATTCCTGCATGTGCATAATCTTGACTCAAATACATTAATAATACACACATTACTGCTGTTCTACACCGATACAAGTAAGCCATACAGTCTCCAGATTTAAACCACAGTAAATGCACTGGCCTATACTGAAGACCTAATTAACTATCCAGCCAACATAATTCAAACAATACATTTAACATCTCAAGCAAATGGTTCGACCTTCTTACACAATTTTGGGTGTTTCCATTTACCAGGTTATTCATTGTATCTGACTTATATATTACACATTTGTTAACATGTCGCTCATTGAAGAACTGCTACCAAATTTTACCCACCCACAAATTGAGTCATGCAGCGCTGTAGAAAAATGCTTTCTATGAGCAGCGTGCCTATAGGCCGACAGACGAGTGTAGGGGATCACTGAACATTTCCAATTTAACAACAGGAACAGGAAGTGGTGAACCAGCAGCTCAGATACCTGCTAAAACATGAGGCTCGTCTGTTCCTCTCATTTGGCACTGCCTGTAAATCATCTGAGTGTTTAAATATACAGTCCTTGTCATGTATTTCACTTAATGCCAGGGAGAGTGGGAGTCAGTTTCTCACAGAGAGCCGCTGGAGACTTAAAAAAATAATTAAAAATGACCCAAAATGGTCAAACTAAAATCGATGAACTTAAAATTGTGATCGTGGGAGATGGAGGCTGCGGGAAAACATCTCTGCTGATGGTGTATGCCAAAGGTGACTTTCCAGAGGTAAGGAAATACAAATACAATACAATACAAATACAAATACAAATATTTACATTATTTATTTGACAGACTGTGTCATTATTTACCCAAAATAATGTACAAACACATTTTCTAGACCTACGCTCCATCTGTGTTTGAAAAGTATAACACCACTATATCACTTGGTGGAAAGGAGATACGGCTCAACCTGTACGACACAGCAGGTAAGGTGGAATTACACTCAATAACTGTATTTTACATGCCAAACCATATGACCCTTGTTTTGTAAAGATGTTACTATCAATCCATATTAATGCCAACAGCTCACAGATATCTAATTGTCCCTTTTGCTGGAGAGGGAAGCCTTGTAGGGCACGATAGTTTATCTTGCACACAGTATTGCGTACAAAAGGAAACTTAAAACAGGATGTGGTTTTCTCACACATGCCACACAATGTTACAGTGGTGTTTTATAAAAGTTTGAATTGATTGTGTGTTGTTTTTCTTCTTCTATAGGGCAGGATGACTATGACAGACTACGGCCACTTGCATACCAAGAAGCCAATGTGGTTCTAGTTTGCTTCGATGTGACAAACCCCACCAGTTTTGAGAACGTTCTAATAAAGGTACGCACCAGTAGCATCGCATAAAGGACGGCGTGGCTCAACTGGAGAGCCCTTTAGGAAATGTCACGTGTGTTAATGATTGCTGAAGGTTGGTTTGCTGCTGCATTCCAATGATTAACTCGGCTGTGGACGTTGACCCCAGGCACACACTGTTGAAAACAAGAGCATCAGTCAGGTCTTGACACTTAAAAAAAAAACCTTTCTCCAAACAGTGGTTTCCAGAGGTGAAGCATTTTTGTCGAGACACTCCTCTGGTCCTCATCGGCTGCAAGATCGACCTGAGGAAAGATAAAGAGTGTGCGAGAAAGCTGAGGGCCTCCAACCTGGCGCCCATCACTTACACACAAGTAAGAAGTCATTCTGTCTGATCGTTGTTCAAGAGCGCGCCGTGCAACTTCTCTGATACAGGGTCCGCCACCTGCTTGTCTCCATGGGGATAAGTCAGATCACATTTAATGCTTTACTGTGGGACATTCCAGGCAAAGCAATAACATCTCCATGGAGACAAGCAGGTGGTGGAACCTCCTCCAGAGAATTTGTGCACCTTTAATGTGGCTTAAAGTGCGTACAACAGGTTTTTATGATTTTTACTTTATCTGGTGTGTTTATAAATATACATTATAGTTTCACACCAGTCAAGAAGTGGAAAAATCACAGGAAGTGACATCACACCAGGGGCACTCATTTCGTCCAAAGTTTATGCATAATTTACACAAATAAAGAACTTTTTTGACCTTCTAGTCTACATTAATTAAAGGTGCTCTCAATTTTTTTTTTAATTTGTCGAATTAAAACAATTGTGACATTAGGTGAGTTTTGGCCCAGTGACTAATGTCCTACTATGATGTCATCAATTACAAACAGGAAGTAAAATAATAAACCGGGATAAAATAATCCTTGGATAGTTTGTACAAATTCCTACAAAATATGAAACATATTAATCTTAACTGCATTTTAGTTTGATGAGCCGTCCAACCTGTCAGAAGCACTTTAAGTTAAATGCAATAACTCAAAATGTGTCATTTGTGTTTACAATAGGCTGAAGAGGCCTGCAAGCAAATTAATGCTGAAGTTTATCTCGAGTGTTCAGCTAAACTTCAAGAAAATGTGGAAGACATTTTCAAAGAAGCCACCAAAAGGGCGCTGGCGTTTAGACGGAAACAAAGAAACTACAAGAGGAAGAGGAAATGCCTGATTTTGTGAAGTGGAGGTGATGAAATTCTAGATCCATGTGAAGAAATTACATTAGTGGCCCACGTGTCTTTGGTTTGAACTGCTTTGTGTCCGTTCATTAAAGCTACGAGAAAATTACTCAAGATCCAAGTCTATTTAGCAAGGGAAAGATTTTATATTTTAAAGAAGTGTAACTTGTATAGTAAACAAAATGCTTAGTTTTATATTTTTTGTATCAGATGCGTTTTTCAGACTATTTATTTTTGAATAAATCATTAAACGCATGTCAACTATTTTAAAATGTCTATTGGAGGGTTACTACATTTTGAGATCGACACCCGCGTTGTTCCTCTTGAGGGAGAAGCAGTAACACAGCAGGTCTATTCTCTATTACAATAGCGCCCACTAGTGTTGAATAAGCTGCAGAGACGAAGCGGGTTTGAGAGGGAATAACACCCAAATCAAATGTTTAATCATAAATCCATAGCAATGCACACGTTACATTAATCTCACCTTCACACAATGCAACTTGGAATATTTTGATTATCAGCTACAATTTATTAATTCTGTGTTTTGAATGTTCACTGCAGTTTAACTCTGTTATGAACATTGCAAAATGTCACGGAAGAGAAAGATTTATCCATTAATGAACCAGTATCTGGAATCAATTAACAATAGTGAAGACAGACATGAAATATCATTAGGTCTCTGGAGTACAATTTCTGACAAAGCCCTATTCCTACTTCCCACTACATCTACTGCATGACATGTACTCAGTCTAAGTTTTTCCCCAGAGGGAGCCAGGCAGAGCTAAAGTTTTAGCACTTGACAGGAGTGTGAAGTATGTACACAACAGACTTGAGTGATCAAAGGCAATTTATTTTCTGTGAGTTTGTTTAGTCGTTTGTATCTACATGATGACACATTCAGCCAACTGAAGTTTCTTTTGAGATTGATAACAATAGTTATTCAAAAGCAAAATCTGCTGGACAGTCACTTTGGCTTGATGCTGTAGCCATCAAACTGGAGACAGTGGTTTCAGTCCAGATGAAATCAAACTGTCAAGTGATAGTGCATTCTTGTCTCGTGTGAGATGGGGGAAGTTTATCCTCAGGCGTTTTTCTTCACATTTTCAGGGGATTTCTGTATTTTTTGGTTAACTACTTTTAGGGTGGTGAGGAAGTTTCCCAGGAACAGAACTAGAAATGTTAATGCCAGCATAAACACCTGGAAACATAATTATGTTAGGTCAACCCAAATTATTTGATATAAATGACATTGCTTTAAAGTCACACAGGGGTTTACCTGCCACTCTTTACAGTCCTCATGTTGTCCCAAGCGAAACAAGGTCACAGAGTTGTAGAGCTGCCAAAACTAGAGAAAGGAAGGTATTATTTCATATCACTGTACACATCTAGACTTATCTATGTTTTTTTAGAGAGCGAGAGCGAGAGCGAGAGCGAGAGAGAGAGAGAGAGAGAGAGAGAGAGACTTGTCAACAGTCTTGTAGACTTTTACATGAACTCACATGGCCAAAGAAGAGGAATGGTAACAGAAAAGTAAGGCCTCTCCACATCCAGGACTGGAATCCCTCTGCAGAGAAACAGACGTGTGACCTTGGGACAACATAACCCTTCACACTGCTGGCCTGTGTTCTTATCCCCTTATCTCCCCAAATAATCGGACCTTTGAGATGGTTTATCTCATACATCATTTAATGTTCACAACTGTCTCTATCACTGCCCTTTCGCCTAGATTTCCCACATGGTGTTGCAGATGGCTTGAGAGTTCAACCAAAAATAGATAAACAACGTACCCACTGTGAGATCCAGTTGATTTCTCTCCCCAAGAGCCCGGAGTCTGTATAAGCAGCCACTCTGGTAATAATACTGTAAGAACTGTAAAAAGCCTGAGAAGAAAGGCACCAATCACAGAGGCTTTAGGTTTATGAATAAATACATCTGCTTATGTGTTTTTGAGAGTTGCCAGCTTTAAAATATAAATAAATATATATATATATCTGCCTTTTTATGAGCAGTTTAAAAATAGGAAATACGCTGTCACTAAATACTTTGTTAAACTCTTACAATTTTAACCTCATGTTTTCATTTCACATTTAGGGGATATACAATCAAAGCCATCAGTTTGACAGGATATTTATGGATAGTGCAGATTATCAGTAGAGGCATCAAACAAAACAAAAGAAACTGATACAATTTTCAAAAGTTACAATACAAATATATTTGTTTCATCTATATCAATTTCCAGACATTCAGCACATGCTTATGATCTAAACCGTTTTCAATCTGTGGTTCCCCCAGATGTATGCAAAATGACTCGAGGAGTACACGTATATATTTTTTTAAAAGCCCTTTATCTTTATTTGTTAAGATTTTTTATTATTTTTCGAGTTCATGACTATCAAAAGTTTGGGAACCACTCATTTAGAGAACTAACATCTTTTGTCATTTTAAATCCTTAGACAGTAGTTCCAGTGGGTCATACAGGTCTTGGATGATTAAAAAATAAGACTTACTTTGATAAATAGAGAATGCAAGAAACTGGCTCCTGAACATTTGATACATTGGTCCCTCTGGCCTGCACAAAACAAGATCATTATAACATATTACATTTGGACGGTCACATGCATGACACTACTCACCAGGTAAGCATGACACCTGAGAGAAATGTGGAGACATAATGGTGAGAGACCCACCACCCTTTTATTCTGAAATCAAAAATTTAAAGACATATTGAGCACTTCAAAATAAAACATACCATCAACTGATTTCAATTTCCACTTTAACAAACCTAGAGCCATTACTCATGAGAATGCTTTCCCTTATGGTCAAAGTGCAGTAGTACCATACAAGTACAAAGTTGAAGATCTCATCAGTAACACTAAAATGAGAGACAATATGAAACATTGAGAACACAAAACAACTCAAACAGTGCGTTGTGTGCGCAGTGATACACAACTTACCGATAATTTAAAAAAAATAGGCATGTTATGGCTCCAAACAGTAGAATTATTGTCATAAAAAGCTTGAATTTCTCATACTCATCTTTATAGGCAAATCTGTGTGAAAACAATAGTTAAGCTTTAAATGGTCAAGAATGGGTCACTTTATGCAATTTAAAAAGATCCTACTTTGTCTGATTACTGAGAAGCGTGACATTTACATTCCCCAAAACCAAATTTAGATACAGTCTGTGGGCGAAATAAAATACAGTCAACAAAATTACAATGAATATTCAAATACAAAGCCAGGCCAGGAGCAGATCAAAAAGTACAAACCCATTTTTCTTTGGCAAGTATGCTTCCATATCAAAAAACACATTTTCTCTGTCTTTAATTTGGGATTGAATCTCTGCGAGGATCTGTAGTTCCTTCTCATCAGCCTGGGCAGACCTGAGAACAAAATGTATTAATTAATCTGTATACATGTACAAACAGTACTATATTGATTGGTACTATATTTGACAACACATAATCTAGCCATCTCTTCATGGAATTGTTTTTTAAACTCTTTGCTTGCTGGCATTGCATATATTCCAGCTGATGAAGTATGAAAAAATGCCAAAAACTTCAAAAACATTCTGTGGTTCAATACACGTGGTGTAAAAACACGCAGAAGGTCATGCCTCTAGGTCAAATGTCAAGAGTGACAAAACTGCTCACTAAAACTATGGAAAACAGATGAGCAAGCAAGAGGCAAACACCAGCAATTAAACAATTCAAAGCACTTACTTTTTACCGTTTAGACGGTACTTTATATCCTTTAGACACTTCCTCTGTTTGCTTATTGCAGTACTGCATGAAGTCTGAAGACTGGTGAGCTCCTCAAGCTTCTGTCGGTAGAGTTTGTGTGTTTCCTAGGCATATAACAGACACAAGTTAGTTTCACTAATATGATACATGCTACTGTCACCTAATATGATACATGCTATTGTCTGCTTTATGAGTGCTTAAGCTTTTAAGATATTCTTTATAAAATGAACATCTCATTTGGTTATCAGGTCCACTTCTAAGCCTTTCATGCTAAACGACTGATCCAGGAGGGCTACAAGTTAAGCTGTTTCAATGAGGGAATGCTAACATGAGATAGCATATTCGTAAAACTATTATTATTGCGGCACAAAAATTGTCCTTGTAGGAAATTACTCATATAAAACAAGGGAAATAAAACAAAAAGTAACTAGTAAAACTACATTTCTTAAGTAAACAACATATGAAACATGTTTTTGCACTAGCAACTCATTAGCAGGACACACACCACTTTACCAACTTTTAAATAAAATGTTAATGCTAAATAAAATCTATGCTCTTCCAAACAGTACAGTCTGTCCTCTCAGTTTGCAGTGCAGACTGTTCACTCTGGACCAGGGTTAAATGAGAACGAGCAGTCAGCGGCGAACTTACAGTTGCTAACCTACTACAGCTGTGACGTTCACGACTCACTAAACCCAAACCCCACTAACTACTGCACGTGTATTACAAAGAGGCTCACCTGTAATTGTTGGTATTCCTCGTCGGTTTCCTCCCATTCAGTTTGCAATTTGGATTTTGACATTGTAGAACAAGAGTTGAACAGAGACGAAAAGCACCACCGCGATGGAAGCGTTGGTCCACTCAATAGGATTGTGCCCAGGCCGCAGTGCGCATGTGCACAAGTCACCGGCGAAAAAATAAATAAATAAATATAGATATAAATATAGATAAAGATATAGATAAAGAAAGAAAGGGTAAAATACAGAAACGTAACAAACATTTTTTTCCGTATTTCTTTTTTGTCTTTTTTATTTCATTTTTTTGCATCTCGTAAACAAACCTCTCATTTGCGACCGGTCTTAATAAAGTTATTTTCTCGTTACTTTACAATTTAAGTGAATGATTAATTTGGTCATTGCTTGTTCTCTGGAACCGTTTCTGATACGGAGGGAAGGCCATACCAAAAAGTCAGTAATGATGGAAAAACTTTACCCATTGAGGATTTTTCCTCATTCAAATTTAGTTTTAAACTGTTTATTGCTATGGCAACGTTTCTTATTTGTAATCAGCCCGCGTGCTTGCGGGGCCACTGCAACCTTCTGCACCTTATCCATGGGAATGGTGTGATGTCATCGGAAACCCCTCAAACAGTCGCGTTGCTAAGAGACGATGCACGCCTCATTGAAGGACTCTCCGAACTATTAACAACATGCTCAAAAATTAGCTTCGTTTGGGAGTCTTTTTTAAAGCAGGGTGAGTAGTATTCATCTACCAGGACATACTTTTAAAAGTATTGTGTTACTCCACATTTGTAAAGGAGTGTGTTTTCTTGCAGGGGGGTCTCCACAAACAAAAGCCCCTGCCATGGAATATTTGCGACCTACTGAACAAAAACAGCCCCTGTCGACACTGTTGGATGAAAAGGCCCAAAACTGGGGACTGAAGCGCACTGTTTATTCTGTCAATGGAAATGAATATACTGGAGAATGGCAAGATAACAAAAAACATGGTAGACAACTACAACCTGTAAACTAATCCAAAATTCCTTTCGATCAGCAAGTTAACAGGATGTTTTCCTCTTCAAGGCAAGGGAACTCAAGTGTGGAAGAAGACTGGCGCAATTTATGATGGAGAATGGAAATGTGGAATGCGTGATGGACATGGCACCTACAGCGTTCTAAATCCACAATCCAATCAGTATTCAAGAAAATACTGTGGTGATTGGAAAAATGGAAAGAAGCATGTACGCATACATAACATAAATAGATTTACAACTACAATGTTATACTCTTATTGACTGTTTTCTTGCTATAACAGGGTTTTGGCACGTTCCTTTACAGTTGCTCGGGGGTTTATGAAGGAGAGTGGAGTGAAGATATCCGTTGTGGCTGGGGAAGAATGCACTATGCCAATGGAGATATCTACGAAGGAGAATGGTGGAAGGACAAGAATCACGGCAAAGGCATTATGCGAAGTGGTAAGATACGGCATGTTTTGTTGTATACATAGTGGCCTCAGAAGGTTATGTGTGTTGTAGAGAAAGATGCAGGTATAGTCATCTTTTTCTACAAAGCAACAATCCTGGATGAATGAGGGATTGTACCGACTTGTTCATAGGTTATGTGTGAATATTGATTACAATGTCACATTTTTCTGTCCAAGCAAATGGAAACTTGTATGAAGGTTCCTGGAGAGATGGAAAAAAGAATGGCTATGGAAAGTTTTTCTACACTAACCAAGGCCAGCTTTATGAGGGTTTTTGGTTGGATGGAACAGCTAAATGTGGTACACTGTCTGATTTTGGGAGAAACGAAGCACCAAGACCTCCAAAATATCAGATTCCACAGGTGATGTAGAAAAACTGCATGACTCTACATTCTGCTGAAAATAATCTTATTTAGAAATATCATTAACCTTTGTTACTTTTTGTTTTTAGTTACAACTTGTGGATATGCAGGGAGTATTGACTGAAGCCCAGTCAGCCTATAATGATTTCATGACCACAGTCACTCAAGAATAAAGGCTTTGTAATAAGTTTGTTTTCAGATTCTAGTATGATGTTACACTCACACATATAATTGTGGGCAAAACCATTGTGGGAATACAATTTTCATAGTGACTAAGTGGATTATTTTGGTTGTTTATTCCATGATTCCACTATAATGTGTGCATTGTACACTCATCTCAGTGTAACGTTGATAATTCGTTCAGCAATAAAAGTTCCCTGCCGTCATAAAGCAATAAGTATAGAAAGTAAATATACATTTTTATTTTACAGCAAAATGTGTAAAATGTGTTGAGTCCACAGGAATTACTTAATTATCAAAACATTTGAAATACTTAAAATATGTTTTTGTGTTAGTAATAATACTGCTGTTTCGCAAACTGTTAGGTTTATATACTGTACATACTAAACACAAAATAGGTTGCGTAAAACTGAGACAGGTCAGAGTCAGAATTTTAGATTGCGATTTGTTGTCATGGTTCACGGTTTATATCTCTGTAAATACTGGATTTATCTACATGAAATCACAACAAATGTTCAAAATAACCTCCGAAAGTGGAGTCATTGTTAGATTATTGAGCCAATCCCAAACAAATAATAAGCGCCAACGTTTGTGGATTTTGGATATTTCTTTTTAAAAACAGTAAAACTATAGTTACACAGGCCCTTGCCCATCATTTGAGATTATAATATCTAATTCTATAACAAAATCAATAATTAGCAATAAATTAACCTAAGTCATAAAACAATAATAATACAAAAAATATATTCAACATAAAAGAAAACAGCAAGCAGCAGACAGGATTTCAGATATTCCGCCACAGTACAAGTTACATCATTTAAAAAGTTGAAACTTTTAATACACTTATTTGTCATCTCTGTTTATAGTTATTACGGCAACTTCACATGTGAAATGTTATTTGATTAAAACTGATTTACATGCATTCTTTCCAGTGCTGTGAATGAGGTTGTTTGTTTCTTCTCTAAGGGAAATGTGATGAGGGCGATTGTAGGATGGACGAGTCCCCTCTGTTGTCCAGCTCATTCTGTAATCGGGTAAGATTGGACAGCTCCTCAAGCTCTTGAAACTGTCTGTCAGTTTTGTGGCTGACTAAGGAGCGGTAGAAGTGCACCGCAAATACGATGAAGACTAAACCAAATGGGACCATAATTGAAGTGGATGTAATTGCAGCAGCTACACCAGATGAAACGGTGCTGTTGTTAGACTTATTGGGCTTGATTGGCAAAAATTTGACCCAACAAAGTAGCACCACTTCGGCCAGAAACAGCAGGGTTCCAATAACAGTGGAAAAAGCCCATGCGAGTTCGATGTGTCTGTGCATTCGCTCGTGTGGCGACTCATTCACAGAGTTCAGGTTGTGGACATTGCTGACCGCCTCGATGTTGGGCAGGATACAGGTGCTGACCATGAGAGCGAACAGATGCACGGCCACGAGCACAGTGGTGCAGGCACTGAAGGCAATGAGCAGAGCAGGAGGATAAGGGTAACTGTTGTCCAGCTGCACTTCCACCATGGCCACCTGGAAAACACAAGCACATGCAGTAAACACACGGCCTGCGCGTGATGTGCAACAGAAAGTAAGCCGTAAATAGAATATATTACCATAGCAAACCCAGACAGAAGCGCAGATGTTCGACTCGAAGCCTTCAGTTTGGCGCGGCTGAGGTAGAGCTTTCTCCAGGAAAGTGCTTGGAGCGAATGCTCGTTTAGACTCATGTTCTCGGCTCCTCGTTCGGCTCGTGTTTCCCTCGCTGCGTTTACCAAACACAAGTGAAGCAGACCTTGAGCATGCTAACAGGCTACACTGACAAGACACTTAACCTTGCCGGGGCTGACAGAGAAAGCTATTTTCTCTCTCCAGCGGCAGCGGCAGCCGTTCTCAGCGTGAGGCACTGAACACTGTTGTCTGCACCTTACATTACCCACAATCCCCCGCGCGCGCGCACAACAGGAACATCCGCTAAAGCGAGCTAGCTACACGATAATACCAAAGTTATAACTGGCGTTTTGCGAATAAACGGTGTCCTTTCCCAGATTTAGAAATAAAATGATGTTTTGTATTACACAGGTGTTGTCTGTTGTACAAACCCACGTGACGCGTGTTACGCACAGATACAAGCTGAAAGTGTATACAATGAATGAAACTGCGTCCTAACTCTTTAGCATCACGTCTTTAGTCAAAACAAATACATCGATCTTGATTAAAGCTGATGACAAACCAAAGTGACGCGATCTGTCAGAAGAGATAAATGTCCACATTAAACTCGACATAAACGCGTGACGCTGTCCAACAATGTTTTGGTTCCTGGTGGTGACGTAATAGACAAAAACATGGTTCCCTTGTTTTGAACCCGAAAAGCGTGCTAAGTGTGGCTTTAACTTTTCTACAAATCATGCGTTTGCTAAACTGAGACAGTGGTGCTGTTTGTAAGAGAAGATGGCCCAGTCCACGGACACATGTGCAGAGTCTGGACGCAAGCTGGTGTGTACTTTCCACATGAAGCGCAAACGTGAAGTGAAGCCTTCGTTAGCTTCACAAACGATACTGGCAGCTAATTATAGCTAAGCTAATCTTTACAACCATTATCGCTTTCATTGAACAAGTTTACCACTATTAAACTAGGCACCTTTTCAGATTCAGTCACTCATTTTGTAAAGTGCTAATTGACTCCGAGTTTATAACATTGGCTCAAGTGGGAAAAAAGGATAAGACTATTACATAATAGAAATGTTTAAAAACTGCTTAAATAGCATTCATAAACATGCCATAGCATTGTCCAGCCACGTATGGCGTTTTGACAGACAGATATTTCGTAACATAATCATACATTCTCAAATCATCAGCTTTAGCCTTTTGAAGCTTTTTGTTATTTATGTTTATGATTGTTTTTTATGACAGCGCTCCATCTGCCGGAGGATGTACGACGAAAACGACGATCCGTCTGATGTAGAGGAAATCGTGAATATCAGAGGTTTCAGTGTGGAAGAGAAACTCAGCAGTGACATCTACGCCTCAAACTTTGTGCAAATAATGGATGGCAAGAGTGAGTATTGTGATGATTATTCCCACATGCATGTATATTATTGTATCTAAAGCGTGTTCTTTTTCTTCCAGATTTTACTTATGAGTATGTGCAAAGGGAAGGTCTTAGAAAACCCCTAATCTTCAAAGAGAAAGATGGTTTAGGGATCAGGTAAGGGATGCCTCTTAAAAAACATTCTTCAAAAGATGATGTTGTACTAAAGAAACTCCATCTACAATATAGAAAATGATTATTACAGTATGTTCGCAAGGTTAACCAACATTTTATGTTAATACAGAATGCCTGATCCACAATTCTCAGTTAGTGAAATTAAAGGCCTGGTTGGTAAGTAATATAAAACAGATTTACAATGAACAGAAAATATTTTTGTCATATCATTTTATATGCTTTGTGCAACTAGAATACATTTAGCAGTAACATTGTTGCACCATCTAGTGGAGATGGTTGGACCATGTGTAATGCCAAGTGTTTATGACTCATTTTGTCCAGAAATATTAATCCTGGCTTTTGACTCACAGGGAGCCGTCGTTCTGTGGATGTAATGGATGTTAGCACTCAGAAAGGCTCCGAGATGAGCATGGCTCAGTTTGTTCGCTATTATGAGACACCAGAGGAAGAGAGAGATAAGCTGTTTAATGTCATTAGTTTAGAGTTCAGTCACACCAAGCTTGAACACCTCATCAAAAGACCAGTAGTGGTAAGAATATCACATCTGCCATGATCATTTAGTTGACATTTTGTGATAACAATACTTTATGAGGATTATGATTCTGCTTTCACAGATTGACCAAGTTGACTGGGTAGACAATATGTGGCCTCCAGATCTTAAACACAGCCAAACCGACGGCACCAATGTTATTTCAGAAATGAAATACCCTAAAGTTCAGAGGTATGCATTTTTGTGGATCTGTGGCTGTAATTATTGCAACTGTACAGTGCTTATTGTAACTTCTATGTTATATTAAATCTATTGCATTATTGTTGTTTAAATATAGCCTTATGCATTTCGTCTGCTCTGTTTTTAGATACTGTTTGATGAGTGTCAAAGGCTGCTACACAGATTTCCACATTGACTTTGGGGGCACCTCAGTGTGGTATCATGTCTTCAAAGGCAAGAAGGTGATTTGTACAGTATTTACATTACATTTTCTATAATGGAACACTCCCGGGCAAATGAGGGTTAGGGTAACCCTAACCCATGACATTTACATGTCATGTTTGTTAATCAGATATTGACTCAATTCTAATCATTTTCTGTCTGCACTTCTGTTATATTGTGTATTTGAGATGATCTTCTTATTGTTCATAGGTTTTCTGGCTGGTTCCTCCAACCTCTTATAACCTTGCCCTGTATGAGGATTGGGTTCTGTCTGGAAAGCAGAGTGATATCTTCCTGGGAGACCGAGCGGACGGATGCCAGAGAGTGGAGCTTAAACAAGGATACACCTTCTTTATCCCATCTGGTGAGTCTGCAATCACAGGTTAGAGACAGAAAGTGAGGACAGTAAGACGCCTGTTCAAAAGGTGTTTGTGAAGGTGCTTCACAGAGCCTCCTTAGAGCTGGGTTTGAGCATCATTGGCAGTGAGCAGACAGTCAGTTGGCAGGAGATGGTGGAGAGGACCACTGCATGCAGATTTGTTTTTGAGACAAAATCCTGACGTCCTGAAGTAGGACCTGATTTGTTTATACTTCCAAGACGAGTTAAAGCACATGCACTTTGTCTTCTGTAGGCTTTTGATCAGGATACAAAATGGATGTTTAAAACTACATTATTACCTCAATCATTAATTTATATTTGTCAAGTCTGTTCTTGGTGAATGCTGGTCAAACTTGAAAGACACAGTAAAAAATACGCAAATCATTAAGATTTAATGATTTCAGTTTCTTTAGTTTTATCAGGTCAAAAACCTTAAAACAAATGTAAAACAAAGGCACTTTATTTGTGTTAACTTTTTAAATAATATTTATAGATATAGGTGCTATAGTTACTAATGTATGTTTTAATGTTAGAAGGACAAACATTTATTTAAATTTAATTTTGTTTTGTTTTTAATTAGGCCTGTTTAAACTGGATTTATGTTGCAATTTTACAGGTCATAAAGTGAATAATTCCATAATAAAGTAAATAAATAAATACCTAATTGGCCTTTTAAACAGTTTTAAAAATTAAATGCAATCTTGCATTAATTTAATGTCCTGTCTTTATACACATTCAATTTAAATAGATAATTGATTAACCTAAAATGTGTACTATTATTCATTAGCCTAAATCAGCCAATTACAACACTTAAATAAAATAAAACCCTGTCAATTAATCAATTTAACTAAAATCAAGGATTTTAGTTTTTTGTGTTTCCAAACCATGGTCTGTGCCTGCCCATGTTTACCTGAGCCAAGTTAGTGCAGCAACTTAACCTGCATAGAGCTCTATCTGCTGGCTGAACTGGAGATAGGCTACTTGGGCTAGGATTTAACTAATAAAGATAGAAAGAGAAAGAGAAGTAGGGCTGGGCTGTTTGGCTTGACAATATTTTGAATGTTTTTCAGGCTGGATCCATGCGGTCTACACACCAGAGGACACGCTTGTGTTTGGAGGCAACATTTTGCACAGCTTCAACATTCCCATGCAGCTCACCATCCATGAGATAGAGAACAGAACCAAGGTAGAGTTGCAGCTCTTTACCAGACTCTCCTTCCCACACATCCCGCGCATCAGACTGCCGTTCAGCTTTGGGGACAATACAATCGCAGCACATATGTAAAGTAGAAGACGTTTCCTCTCGAACATCCTCGTAACATTCAGAGCAAAATTAAAAATAACTTATTTTACCTCCGATTTACAGTTTAGCGCTCAAGTCGCTTGTTAGTTCTGCAGAAATCCATGCGGTCTCAGACTTCAGTGTTGTTTTTTATCCATCATTTTTACACATAAACTGCCACGTTCGTTTTGACACCATCAAATCATGTGTTTTCGTTTCTCTGATTGGTTAATCCGGCTGTCAATCACCGCCCATGGAAATTGTGGACAGGATACGGTTCCAGAATATGTGTCATTGTCAATTTTAGTCAACGTGTATAGTCTTGGCTGGCCAGGCACGCAGTTGCTGATGAAACATGTATATCTTTTCCTAGGTTAATTCCAAATTCCGCTTTCCTTTTTACTACGAGATGTGCTGGTACGTTCTTGAGAGATACACATATTGCCTGACTAGACGATCCTACCTTACTCATGAGTCCAACAAAGAGCCAGCACTATTGGGTAAGTAAGCCTGTATTTGCAGTATTAGGTAAAATAATCTGGCATGCATAGAATTGTATTCATTTTATATTTTTCTTTCATGTATTTTTAGATCTCGACTCCACCACAAATATAGCCAGCCCTTTCTCTGATTCAAGGAGCCAGGATGTGAATGAGGACCTGAATGAGAGACTTTGCTTTGACAGTTCACCCGGGAACGTCAAGAGTCAACAGTTCAGAGCAGATTTTTCTCTGGATCTGGAGGACAGCTGTAATCTCAGTTTCAACATCGCAGACTTCCCCAAATCCCCATTGGACTCTTCACTCTCAGAGTCTCAGCAGAAATGGACTTATTTAACAGAGTTTGAACTCAACGGTCTGAAATCACTGGTCGAAAAACTCGAGTCACTGCCTGAAAATAAGAAGTGTGTTCCAGAGGGAATTGCTGATTCTCAGAAACTGCTGGAATCGATGAAGGTGTGAAATTGTCCTAAACTAAACAACTAAATGTTTAAATGTTATGCACTTAGTTGTTGCTTTTGATTGTTTAGGTCGTCTTGGAAGAACATGCTGATGATGACTCCATGTTAGCCATAACAGGAGTGCCGATAGTATACAGGCCTAAAAATAATATCAAGGTAAGGAAAGTACTTAATGGAGTGAACAAATGTGATTCATTGTTCTGTTTCTGATTCACAACACAAAGTCTGCTGCCTTGATTGAAATCCATCGCATTTCCCTTTTTAACATTGATATTATCTTTGATGTAACGTTAGTTAGTGGCACATTCACTTCTCCTACTAGTTTTTTTGTCCCAATTTATGTTTAAATCAAGATGATGTATTTTCAGATTCTGATGTACAACCTATTACTTTATACCATTCTCATTTAACCTTGCACCATTCATCTTCTTCTGTTTTTCTGCACTTAATCCTCTTCCCACTCTTTAAAACTCACTGTAGTCATTTCCAGCCCAGAGCTGCTGATGTACTTGTTTGCATAATTTAGATGTACGGTTGCTGCAGTGCCTAACAGAGTAAAGAATATGTTTATTTCATTTATTCATGTTGGAGTTCATCACAGTTGGTCACAATACATTTCATATTTGAGCATATTTTAATGTGAATCTGACTGATCACCAACACATTTATCTTTAGACCTGTAATACACTTAAAACTTTGGCCTCAATCACTTTTAGCAACATATAGTTCTGTCAAAGATAGTCTCTAGTTTGTTTCTGACTACAACAAAATGATTTTCCAGTGAAAAAACGTCAATGCTACCTTTTACATTACAGAAATGACAGTGAAAACAGTGACACATTTCGATTATGAGGAGGCTATAAATAGAGGGTTATTTATAGAATGAAGGTGCCAGACGTGGGACACTTACACATTAAATACAGTTATTAGTTGTTTCCCTCAGTGTGTGGGGTGTATTTGATTGATCTATTTGATTTGATTGATCTATTTGACAAATTAGACATTCCTAATTAACACAAAAGGAAATGCATCCCTGCTGTCTGTCAGTGATTTTGTGGGTTTCTGACGCGCTGCATGACCCCCCCTCATCCCTTTAGGCCAGCTGCTGGTCCCGGGCCTCTTTTGTGTTTGCCTTTTGTAATGATATGCCATCTGGCTCAATTGGCTGAGCACAGCTTTCTACCTTCTCCTTGTGATCCTCATGAATATATCCTGGCTGTGTTTTCATGCCGCTCTTCTATTGGCTCGCAGTTGCAAATATTTAGGTTCACTCTGTCCTCTGATTGGCTGCGCCTTTCTCAGCGCCACTCCCTTTTCCCTGGGAGTCAGTCCATGTTAATGAGGCAGGCTTGTCTGTGTTTTGTGCATCTGCTTGTGGTATTGTGGAGCCGTGCAGCAGGAGGGAGGGCTATAGAGGCCAGGCAGCAGAGTAAAGGAGGAGGAGAGCGCAGCCATGTCAGATTGCTGTGTGCTGGACGCTGTGTGAAAAACCAGCCATGGCCATGTCGTTGAGCGCTGATGATGAGGACTACGACTCAGACTCTGAGCAGGTTAGCATGCCAAAGCCCACCAGGCAGCCGCGCAGAGACCACCAAAGGAATGCTTATGGCACACAGCGAATTGTACAGCCTCCCAGAGAGAGAGCTAGTGGATAATGGCACAGATGTAGATTTGCTCTGTTAATGTACTAATGTATCACGTGTGTGTGTGTGTGTGTGTGTGTGTTTGCTTTTCTTGGATTTCATGTTGTTTCAAGAATGTATATTTATTTTTAAAGGCCTTAAAATAGAAAGCTTATTAGAAGACGAATGGAAAATGTATTGGAATTCAGCATGTGTACGATTATGTGAGATCGGTTTCTTATATTGTATTAATTACACATTACACATTAACAAAGGGATTCGCTAAATTTGAGAAGAACAGCCACACCCACTCACGAGACGCAAATAAAAAGTACTGATTAGAAAAGTTTATATGTCAATCATGACCACATTTGCTTATCAGCTTCAAGGTTTTCAGTTGCATTAACAAAACAACAGTCTTATATTATTTTCACTTACTCGCATGCTGTTGCACTACTCATTTTGCAGTTTGTTCAGACCTGTCTTGCAGTTATTCTCAGCTCATTTTAAGTCAATTTCTCAACTGGGAAATCAATCATTGACAGTTCAAAATATGACTATGCAGCAGTTTATTCATACAAAAACAACTTGAAATATAAATAACATAATGCTACAGCATTATTTGATGTTAAACTCATTATTTTGACCTCCCGTTCGACAACCTCCGCTGTCGTTTAATTCTGTGTCAGTGTCGTATCTGCTTCAGGGATCACAAACGAAGCAGATGGTGGAGAGGAATGGGATTTAGGCCAACAATATGAGCCATTATCTTTGTTACTATTGTTGTTTACACATCTCCTCACATATAGACAATACTGTATATACTCTGAACTTGGTTTCTTCTAACTTTTCTCTTGTGTTTAGGGCAGCAACGATGAATCGGAATATCGTGATCACTAAACAACTTAAACCTAAAATAATCGTTAACCATTTTAATAATTGTTCTCGTCGTTATCTGGGCTATACAGACTAAAAAACGTGGCAAAAGACGTTTGATTACAAAGACATTATAGATCTAAATGTGCTAATGGAATGTTTCAATCACACACTTTATTAATACATTATCTCTATCTAAAAGCATTTTGTCTGCATATTTTAGCTTAATCTGGTTAAAATGTATCTAAAAAGAATCCTGATGTGACATGTCGACTAATCACAAAAAAAAATCGCTGAGTAGTCGACTGCTAAAACGAATCATCGGGAGCAGATCTACTTGTGTTGGACCTGGTATCAGCGTTGTACTAACTGAGGCTGTTCGAGAAGCTGGCACAGGCTGTCCTTGCAAATAATAGTTTTGCTGTTCTCCTCTTTTTTTCTTCTTATCGCCTCTTAGTGCTTATATACACCCCCCTTCTCATCCCCAAACATCTCTCTTCTAATCCCGTCTGGTTACCACTTATTCGGCCGCTTAATCTGACATCTCTCTTTGGTAATTGTTGGATAAATATTTAGATTTGGGTCAGAGCGAGCCTTTCTGTGTGAGTGTCTCAATACTGATCTTATTGGTTACAAGTGTGTGTGTCATAGACTGTTCTGTTAGGGAATGGGATGTGGCTGTTGCTATGCTGACGCTAGGAAAATCTGCACTGCCGGTGTAACTAAAGAAATCTTGGTTTCCTCAAGCCGCAGCCCTTTGCAGTCTTTTGTCTTCCTGCTGGAATATCCACTTTGTATTTATAAATTGACACTATTTGTCTTTGGTCGTCAGCTGAGGAAACGTACCTGTGGAATTGGGTTGGAACATACTGTAAACGAGCATTGCCGTTAACACCAGTTTTTCGTGAATCTGTATTCTTGTGAAGTAGAGCATAATTATTAACATGTTGTAAATCGGATCAGGATTCACCCCCTCAACTCCAGAAAATGGCTCCTACAGATCCATGTGTGAAATGTGGTGATAAATGCAGTTCCCCTTTGAAGTCGAAACATGTGAGTGCTAAATTTGGACGATGCCTTCAGGGACAGTCTTGATGCTTTTGTTTCTGTTGTATCCTGTGCCTCAGCAGCTTGTGTGCTGCGTCCTCACGCTCTCAAAAACTGAAATGGCCAAATGAGCATGTTTTTGTTTTCTGGAGATTACATCGAGTATCTTTTTTCATAGTCTTTTAATTTGGCTCAGTGAAATGTATTATTGTTTTGCCTCTGTATCTAAATCAATAGTAGATACAGATGATTCTATATGATATTATGATTTTAATATTTAGGAGTTGGCTCACAGTCAAAAGTACAAATGACCAAGTTGATATATGTTTATTACAGGAAATATATGTTTATTACAGGAAACCCACCTCTCACAATCAACCCAAAGCACTTTAACAACTAAACATTTTAACCACTGTTTTTCCTCCGACTATATTCAAAACATAGAGGACTGTGCATCTTAATAAACGATAAAATTAGCTTTAGCCACCATCAAACCATTTCAGATCCAGTAGTATAATCATTAACATTTCAATAAACAATATTCCAATTAAAATTGTCAACAAACTCTGATGACCCCTCCTCTTTTTTATGAATTTCCTCCCCTCTCTCTCAGACCTATCCAACTGCCCTATAGGGGGAGATTATAACACTGTCATCAATCCATCAATAGACCGGTCAAAACATACAAACAAATTCTGCCAATCCTCCAAAATATTAAGAGATCGGAGGCTACAACATCCACTCGACAGAGAATATACTTTTTACTCCAATGTCCACCAAACCTGCTCCTGCATTGATCTCTTTCAAACCAGTAATTCAATCATACCAAATATCATACAAACTAAAATTCACCCCATTAATATTAGCGACCACGCACCAGTAACTCTCACATACCTGCAATACAGAAACACCCCACCAGGTGGCGTTTCAACACATTTCTTTTAATCAAATCAAATCAAATCAATTTATTTTTGTAAGGCCCAAAATCACAACAACAGTTGCCTCTGAGGGCCACAGGGAGAAATGAATCAACAATGTCTGTGGTGGCGATGAAGTCAGACAATGTCTGTGGTGGCGAGGGACGATGTCCCAGGGTCCTCTGTCCTTAGACTCTCCTTCTCGGCCAGGAAAAACTACAAAAAAAGGATCTTTTGACTATCTTTTAAAAGATCCAGAGTTAGAGAGAGTGGACAGCCTTCCTTGAAAGACTCTCCAGTGTCATCAGCCTCATTACTCTGGGAAACAGGAAAAGCAGAACTACGGGGGAAATTATTTCATATTCAGTCTATAAAAAAAGTCCAACTGGAAGAAAAAAATAAAAAGAACTAAAATCTTACATGCAGATAATTTATCAGAAACCGTCCATAAAGAACTAAGAAAAAAATAAATTATTGTTTAATGAAATAATAAACAAAATAAACACATTAGTTATTCGTAGACTTTTCACCACAGCAATAAATCCGTTTGGCTTATCAAATCAAAAGAAATAAAGAAAAAACAGCTATAACCTCAAATAGGAACTCAGCAGGGAAGCTAACCAATTCACAAACCAAGGTAAAATTTTACAAGAATTCAACTCAAAATTCAACTCAAATCAAGAAGACCATTCCTGGATAACACACTCTTTCCGAAACTCAACCCGGAACAAGTCAACACTCTCAAAATGCCAATCACTGAAAAAGAACTACACTCCGCACCGAGTCAAATGCAAAATAATAAAGCACCAGGACCGGATGCCTTCCCTGCTGAATTATATAAACATTTTTGGTCAACCTTATTCCCATTATTCACTAGAACATTAACAGAAATAAAACAAAACACTGCATTCCCATCCCACATGAACACAGCCCTAATATCACTCATCCCTAAACACAACAAAGACCACTGTCCCATCTCACTTTTAAATGTTGACATAAAAATGATCGGTAAAATATGATCTCAGATTATATAATTGAATGCATTACTCATCGGTACAATAGAAAGACACACTCATAGCCACATTAGATGCAGAAAAAGCTTTCGATAGGGTCAACTGTAATGTTATATTCACCACACTACAAAGATTTGGCTTTGGAGAGTCATTTATTAACTGGATCAAGATTCTATACACATCTCCATCTGCCACAGTCACAACCAATGGACTAACGTCACAAAGGTTCACACTACACAGGGGGACAAGGCAGGAATGTCCACTCTCTCCTTCTCTATTCACTATTTTTATTGAACCCCTGGCAGCAGCTATCCACCTGAACCCATCAATCAAAGGAATTGAAACACAAACTCATAAAATCTTACTTTATGCAGACGATATACGACTATTTTTTCAAGAACTTCAAACATCTATTCAAGAAATAAAATAAAAAAATCAGATTACAGTATACAATGAATTGGAATAAATCATCCATCCTCTTGCTACATTAAACCAAATAGGACGTTGCATCCCACCAATCACCCATATCCATATGCCATGATCACATCACGTACCTAGCATCAAGAGTTCCTCTGTCAGAGTTGATAACACTCAACTTCACACCACTGCTAAAGACAATAGAAGTAGACTTACTTCGACTACTCAACCTCCCCCTCTATAATTGGCAGGATAGCAGCAATAAAGATTCTACATCCTATTATAGCCTGACTTTGCTCCCTCCTCACTGAGTACCTGAGGTACAGTACAGTACAGTAGCAGTGAGGAGGGTTACAATAGGATGTAGATGGCCCATTCCAGGGTTGTGAAAAAACAAAGAGCAGTCTCAAGTGAAACCAAAAACTCTCTTTATCAGGAGGCTTACACAGAGTAGGATATGAAACCTGAGTTCCCAGACTCACAGATTGAGAATGACTCTTGAATGAGAGTTGAAATGTTTTGATATTCTAAAAGCAGAGTCCAGATAATACAACTGCATTTTTCTACAATGGAACACTCCTGGACGAATGAGGGATTACACCGACTTTCTAGACTGTTGTCCCTCTATTTGTCTAATGTCTGTGTTGTTGTCTTTCTTTTTCTGTTTTGTATTTGTAATACATCAAAAAAAAAAGAAACAAAGAAACATTTACTTAATTAAACTAAGAATAACACTTCTTTGCCCTAAAGCCTCTGTTAAACCTCCTGTTAACAGATACAATTTAGTAATTAAAATATACTTCTACTATAAGCTCTTCTTGTCTTTCTAACATAACTAGCATTTCTGTGCTTGTAGTTTCATATTACCTACAACGCTCTAATTGTACCTTCCTTATTTGTTTCAGCCTCGGCCGCCAAACCGGCCAAAGCTTAAGATGGCAGCTTCTCCAGCATCAGCAGTTAAACTGTCAGCAAGTCGGGGGACGTCTGGGGCGCGGCGCAGAAGGACTCGCTGTCGCCGGTGCGAGGCGTGTCTCCGCACTGAGTGTGGGGAGTGCCACTTCTGCAAAGACATGAAGAAGTTTGGAGGGCCTGGTCGGATGAAGCAGTCCTGCATCATGAGGCAGTGCATTGCAGTACGTTTAAAACTGTTAACAATTCAGATTCACATTCGGCACATGTGGAAACGAGTCATTCATCTTTATTTGACCTGGATGCAGTTTTGACTAATGTGTTTCTTTACAACTTTGTATTTGTAGCCGGTTCTTCCCCACACTGCAGTGTGTCTGGTGTGTGGAGAAGCAGGAAAAGAAGACACCGTCGAAGATGAAGAGGAAAAGTTTAACCTGATGCTCATGGAGTGTTCTATCTGTAATGAGATTGTGCATCCAAACTGTCTAAAGGTGAGGTCTATTCAAATATTTAGAATACTCAGAATACTTATTTTAAAATGTGTCCAATTTGTGTTGTGCTTGTCTTTTGTGTTTAAGGTTAAAGATTCAAATGGAGTTGTTAATGATGAGCTACCAAACTGTTGGGAGTGCCCTAAGTGTAACCACGCGGGGAAAACTGGGAAAGTAAGCTTCTTTGTTGACTTGGATGTCAATTTAGCTCAATATCAAATCTTTAAAATGTTTCAAAATGTGCCAAAATCTTGAAAAGGTGAATCATGTCTTGCTTCTTTTTCTATGTTTTTGGCTTCAAAGCAAAAACGGGGTCCGGGTTTTAAATATGCATCAAACCTTCCTGGTTCTTTACTCAAAGAGCCACGAGCGACCCGGGACCAAAAAGAAGAGTCCGACTCTCCAATGATGCCAACTGCGACTGTTACCACAATGAACACCGCCCCGGTTTTAAAGAGGAAGGCCGAGCGGGATGATGTCCCAAAGAGAAAAGATGAAGAGCCTCCAAAGAAGAGGCCTCCTCTGCTCTCGCTGGAAAGTACCACTCGCCCCAGACCTGAGGACAACCCCCTGAGGAAGAAGAGGAAACTCTTTGACACCAATGATGAACCTGTTCTTTTGAAAAAGAAGGTACCAATGTCTCATTCTTTCATGTAATACTGAGAGTAAACAAACTAAATGTTCACATTTATATGTAATATTATGTTTGTTGTTAATTTGACAGAAGAAGCCTTTAAAACATGATAGTTCAATGTCTCCTAAATTATTTCGGGCAATCAAGACTGAGAATGATCTGGAGGACGACCGTGCTGACCGGGAACCAGAGGACTATTTCTCAAACCGGAATTATTTCAAAGACAAGAAGTACCAGCATGAAGTTGAGGACGAAGAGGAGGAAGAGGAGGTAGTAACAAGAGACAAATATGCAGCGGATGACAAATCAAAAGTTTGCTTAAATCCTCTGCTGAGAACATCAGGAGGACGTGACAGTGAGCGCATCTCTGTCCACACCAACCGAGCAGGGCCCAGTGCTGACCAAACAAACCTGCAGGACAAGAGCTCCAGACCGCTGAAGGCCGGCCATCAGCGGAAACGATCAGTGAAGGAGTTTAACCAAGACATTGCAAAGTCGGAAGACAAATTATTGAAGAGAGAGGAAAGTCCAGCCAGCCACAACAAAAAAACAATAAAACTAGAGGACTCTCGAAAACCTCTGAAAACAGAGGACTCAAGCACCAATCAGAACCGAAAGAGCCTTAAAACTGAAGATGCTCCAAACAATCACAACAGACGCCCACTGAAGACAGAAGACAGTTTGACCAATCAAAACCACCGGCCTATCAAAACAGAACCTGAAAGTGATGTCGACGACTCTAAGTCTAAATGGGCCCTGAACAATGGCAACAGTGATCTTGGGGACTGGCTGCGTCACAGAGGGCGGGACATCAACGGGAACCAAAAAGGTTACTCACCTCTAGGATGGAATAGGAACTCGCCAATCTCACCCATCTGTCCCCGACCTCCCCCGTCTCGTTCCCCTCCCAAATGTGTCCAAATGGAGCGCCATGTGATCCGGCCTCCTCCCATCAGCCCGCCTCCCGACAGACTGCCCCTGGACAACGAGGAGTCTCACGTGATGCGGCGCGAGGCCTGGATGTCTGTGTTCAGTCACCTGACTCACAAAGACCTGTGTGTGTGCATGCGCGTGTGCCGCACCTGGAACAGATGGTGAGGACACACGGCACACACTCGTCGCTCGTCAGAAGCGCTGGCTTTTTGAACATCCCTGTGTTTGTCTGAGCAGGTGCTGTGACAAGAGGCTGTGGCAGCACATCAATCTTAGTCGATGTAAGTCCATCACTCCTCTCATGCTCAGCGGGATCATCCGCCGACAGCCTGTGGCTCTGGACCTCAGCTGGACTAACATCTCAAAGAAGCAGTTAAGCTGGCTCATCAACAGGCTGCCAGGTAAGTCTTATTACTGCACATATGTACATTCATCTTTGCAATCTCAGTGTTGGACCACTATGTAAGTCTCTTGTGGTTTCTGTTTTTTTTACAGGTCTTCGTGTGCTACTGCTGTCTGGATGTTCCTGGGTTGCTGTCTCCGCTCTCTGCACATTGAGCTGTCCTCTGCTGCGCACTCTGGATGTCCAGTGGGTCGAGGGACTAAAGGACGCTCAGATGAGAGATCTGCTGTCGCCGCCCACAGACAACAGGCCAGGTACCACACAATCTTTTATCTTGAAGCACACAGCAGCACTACTCGTCTGCAGGTTAATCAGTGCAAATGATGCTACAAATATTCAGTTTTATGGGCCCCATCTCATCTCACCAGTTTTATTGCAGTGATTTGTTCCTCTCCAGGACTCTGGAGCGAGCAGGTCGGACCACAGCTGTTTCTTTGTCCGTTTTATTTGATTCTTGATAGTTGTTTTACTATTCCAATCATGATATATTTAGTACATATTATTATTATAATTGCTTTGTTTTGCTTCGTATTGTATGTTTGCACCAAATCTCCAAAGACAATTCTTCCGAGTTTGTTTAGTGACAATAGTATAGTAGTAAGACAATAATAGCAATAAACATTATTCTGATCATGTGGCTGTCTCTTGCTTGCACAGGTCAGCTGGACAATAGGAGTAAAATGCGTAACGTGATTGACCTGCGTCTGGCAGGACTGGACATCACAGACACTTCACTGCGCCTCATCATCCGCTACATGCCTCTGTTATCCAAACTGGACCTGAGCTACTGTAACCACGTCACTGACCAGTCTGTCAACCTCCTGACTGCGGCCGGGACCACCTCCAGAGATTCACTCACAGACATTAAGCTCTCTGGTGAGAACAGCTCTCATCCTAACGTGTGTTCAAAGGAAATGTAAGGTTTTCAGGTACATTCCCTTTCCCTGATGTGGGCATATTTATAGGACTTTAAATAATTTATATGTTTGAAACATTGAAACGAGTAGATTTTATAGCCCATTGAGGCAACTGCTGTTGTGGTTTTGAGCATCATACACAAAATAATAATAATAATAATACAATGTTGATTGCTTCACTCCAAAGTTAGCATTTTTGTGTTGTTGTCCTGAAGCTGATTATCTCAATAGTTCCCAAAGTGTGGATCAGGATGAGTTGAAAGTGTAATGTATTCTATTGAAAACTGATTATTTTAGTGAAATTAGGTGAAATAACACAATAAACCACATAATCAAGCACAATTTCATCTGATTTGATATGTTTTGCAACTTCAAGTTCTTACAGACGTAATTTAATAGTGCAGTGGGGGTCCCAGCCCTTAAAGTATGGAACCCCTTGGTTTGTCAGGGAGTAAAATTAGGTCCATATTTTGGGTTGCCAGATCTGTGAAAGTATTTAAAATGCAATCGTGGTGAGGAATCACTAAAGTACATTTTAGAATAAATTACTGAGTGATTTGTTGCTCTTTTTTCTAACCTTACTGTGTTTTGCAGTGTGCAACCGAGTGACAGACCAGTCGCTGACCTTTTTCAAACGCTGTGGGAGCATCTGCTACATCGACCTGCGCTTCTGCAAACAGGTGACCAAGGAGGGCTGTGACCAGTTCATAGCAGAGATGTCTGTCAGTGTTCAATTTGAACTGATCGAGGAAAAACTACTGCAAAAAATCAGCTGGACATAGAAATGTTTCCACGCTGTCCACCAGGGGGCAGCAGACTACTGTGTTGTATTTTGCAGATTTTGTAAAAAATCTCTCTTAAACTACTGAACCACACATGACAGCAAGTTCAGAACCGAAGCTGAATGTTTTTTGTACAAATCCAACTGTTCTATTGGAGCAATATCTTCTAGGCTTTTATTATTCTGTAAAATCTTTGCACCTTTATAAGTTATTTATTTGTGTATATGTTTTTATGTCTTGAATCATGTTTATCCATTGACGTTAATAGAGTATGTTGTTCTAATGCAAAGTAGACCGAGAGATAGAGTCATATTTTTATATCAGAAAGTGTTTCATACATCTATGTGCATTATGCACCAGTGTACAGTAAAAAGTTTAATTGAAATGATAGTCTATGTTATTATTTAGCTTTTGCTGGTCTGGAGCTTTGTTGCCAAATACTCTGCCAGTAACTTGTGGTTTGATGTTATTAATGCATTATATGTTTTCAGTTTTTGACCAGACAAAAGACTGTAAACGTTCTCAATAAGGCTTTGTTCTTAACAGGAAAAATATCTACATTAGGTATTCAAACATTTATTTGCACTGAAACCACTGAGTTGAATACATGGAAGTATTCACACGTTCACTGTAGTGGTGTACGCTGTACATAAATCATATTTTTACAAAGAAAAAACTGTATTTAATGTAGTGTAGCTCTGCATGTAGTTATGAGGTATTTCCATTACCAGGTAAAATACCTGTGTTTAGTAAATGTTCTATGTTCTTGGTTTACTTCCATTTTGAGCTAAACTCCACAACACTTTTAATGATCTATACATTGGCACAAATCATTCAGATACAAATTCAATGCCTTTTATAAAAACTCAGGTGTTAACTTAAACCAGTCCAATTGTTTACATATTACACACAAAGGGCTGCACTTCTTTTTGAACTAATTACTTTGATGTGACTAAAGGTTAATGTCAGGTTCAGTCACACACGTCCTGTGTTTTTGTGTGAATTTAGAAAGATTTCACCAGAAAGATTTGTGCAAATGTATCGGTCCCAATAAATGAATGTTTATTGTGAACATGTTGGTTTATGTCAGCTTTATATAAATTGATCAACACTGGTTGTATATTTTGAGACTTTATTTTTTTACATTTAAGTTAGTTATGTGATACTACAAAGGCCTTGTTTATTGTTTACTATTTAAACTGCCTGTTATAGTTTTCTCTTTTTGTGCGATTTTTAGTTACTATTTTGAATGTTTACATTTTTTACATTTTGGTTACAGATTTTAGTAAATGTGATTTATGTGATATATATATATATATATATATATATATATATATATATATATATATATATATATATATATATATATATATATATATATATATATATATAATTTAAATGACATACCTTGAAACATTAAATGAAAGTAAACATGGATGTCCTTTCCCTTTCATTTATTTTCCTCTGCAGCTTTAAAGTGACACACTGAACGGCATAGTGACCTTTGTAATTGTAGAACTGCATTTTATTGAATAGAATAAATCAATTTTTACTTGTTTTCCAAAAATAAAGTGGCGTGACATTCCCAAGTATGAAGAGGCGGGATAATGTGTGGTGAGGTGTAGCTGCCTGTAAGTGACATCAGAGAACAGCTGCACGAGTGGAACAGTTACAAAAACTATGACACCTATTTAGTGGTTTGTGTTTCACGCCACAAAGAAAGTTGTCCAGATGATTTTCCCTGATTTGTGATGTCAGGATCATTCACACGGTGTTGTTCCTGCGTCAGTGTAAATGTGGCCAGTGACGCAACAGGAGACACTAAGAAAGCAGAACTAGAAGAAATACATTCTGAAAAGGTGCATTTTATTTCATAACCTTTAGACTATTATTTTAATCTACTAACTTCCAAGTGTAAAAATATACATTTAATAACCATTTATGCATTTACGTTAAACATTTTTAAACAAACCACAGGCATAGTGTACACGTCTTTGTTAGAAGATGACAGAAAACAACCTTTAATTGCATAAGTTAAAATAAACCAGGCGTTGTCTACAAATCTCTGCTTGTTACGACAGTACTAGTGATGTTAAAGTAGCACCTACAGAACCGTCGGGCTCGACACACACAGTAGGTAACAAACGTTTTGGAAATACCAGTACCTAGTATAAGTTAGAAACACATTTTTAACCCTTCCGGTCACGTTTCCCGTCATTCGCGCCGCTGTTTTCTGTAAATAACAACTAAAACGTGGGTCTGCAGTGACTTTAGGAGTGACTTTCTGCGGTTGCTGGTTATGACGTGAGAACCAAAACGCTTTTCCGAGGACACAGGACGTTTGGCACCCCTCGTCTGCGCGTCCCGCAACAGTGTGGCGCAAACTCTACACAGCCTGCTGCAATAAACACGTGGAAGTCTGTTTCTCGTATTGCACATCGTGAAAGAACATTGCATCATCTCAGTCCAACGCAACTTCAAGTAACCACAGGAGCGATCCTCTGCTGTGGGCCCCCGACGCTCCTGCTGTGGGGCCCCTGACGCTCCTGCTGTGGGGCTCCTGACGCTCCTGCTGTGGGGCCCCTGACGCTCCTGCTGTGGGGCTCCTGACGCTCCTGCTGCGGGCCCCTGACGCTCCTGCTCTGCTGTGGGCCCCTGACGCTCCTGCTGTGGGGCCCCTGACGCTCCTGCTGCGGGCCCCTGACGCCCCTGCTCTGCTGTACGTGCGCTGTGTGTTTGTGTGTCCCGCTGCGGCTTGTGGAGGGGGTGAGTCTGCTCTTTTTTGGGTTGGGGACAGTAGTCAGTTCCACAGCAGCGACTTTTCCAGAGATCGGGGAATAAAACAAAAAAACAAAACCCCCCAAACACCTCTCTAGGACTTGAAGACGTGCACGGCCCGCACCACGTACTGGCGGCAGATGGGACACTCGCTCATCCTCTTGCCGCACTTGGTGCACGTGACCATGTGGCCGCACTCCAGCAGGACGCAGTCGATGATGGCGTCCATGCAGATGCGGCACAGGTTCTCGTCCAGGGACAGCTGCGACTTCACGCCGTCTGCGCACAGAGGAGCAGGAGAGTGAGGCAAAAGCGGAGCTCTGACTCACACATGAGGCAAAGTAACGCGCGGTACGTGAGAGTGTCAGGAAAAACGTGTTCAAGAATGAAGTGGGATTTTGAAGTGCACGTGACAGGTCAGGTTGGGCTACACGTTTCACTAAAACATAGTGAACGTTATTATATTTAATGTTTTACAAAGAAATGTTGCCCGCAGTTTGACAATGTTGGTTATATTAATAATTGCACTTCCTGGTTGGACATGAGCAGCAGATGTGACAGAGGTAATGCCACAACTGTTACCTAGCAACCAATAATAAGAGCCAAAATCCATATAAATG
Organism: Eucyclogobius newberryi; assembly: GCF_026437365.1. Taxonomy (NCBI): domain Eukaryota; kingdom Metazoa; phylum Chordata; class Actinopteri; order Gobiiformes; family Gobiidae; genus Eucyclogobius; species Eucyclogobius newberryi. Next base: position 41,586,032 of record NW_027315834.1, on the reverse strand, counting down.
GCACAATATTTATTTATGATTTATCAGATAATAATCCATAAAAAATACCCTTATTGTTTTAAATGAGTGTTTAAACTGCCAGAAAAATGTGTCAGTTGTGTGTAAATTGTATCTCCATTTTCAATGGCACCTCACTTATTAATGACATCACAGCTCTGTTTTTCCATAGCGCTGGATAGTCGGGACTGGACGTGATCTGGTTGCCATGGTAATGTCTTAACGTCTGTTGCTAAACTGGCCTTAAAAGCCCCCGAAGGACATGTGTTAAAATTACACATCTAATTGTAATTTCCATATAAAAAGACATCTTTATATGGAACATAAAAATAGTAGGCGATACATTTGCTTAAAGCCATTGCTGCATACATGTACTTACTTTCTTACCCTTTAAGTCAGTTTAAATATTTCACATTTAAACTGACTTAAAGGCGTAATGGACAATTTTTTTGGCGATTTTAGAACTCAGGCGGAAGTGCGCATGTGCCCTCCCCCGTGCGGACTGATACAACACACATGTGGATTTGTTTATTAGCGCGACGGATCGCATCGCATAACTAAATCATGCTTTAGTTTAGTTTCCCTTAAGAACTGTGTTTGAACTGAACTTCATTGACTTCCCTAATCTTACCCTTTAGCCTAAACTTGATAACGTGTTATAACTTGAACGATCAATCAGCAGACCGTCCCTCCAGACCCGACGAGCTAGAATGAACCTTTTTCAGTTGTTTTCACAAATTGATGTAAAACTATGATACATATTCACCACAGGGACTAACTAACCAAACAAAGTAATCATTATAAAAACACCAGCCTGTCATGTGCACTTTAACCAACATGTGTTTTGTCTGAAGGTCGTGCATGAAGATGAATGTGTAAAAGACAAACATTAGTGGTGTTATCAAAGCTAGCAACAAAACAAATAAAATAGATGGATATAGCAGAATGGTATGTGGTCGCAATTAGTAACTGAATTTTAAGGTAAACAAATGCTTTTTTCAAGTATATGGTAATAAACTATAACATACAACATAGATCATTACTGTACATTTTGTTCATCGATCGCAAACTTCCAGATTGATCTAAAACAGCTTAATAAAATAAATGGGGTCATTGACTTCTTAAAAAAAAGCTAAATTGATGTGACTTCATTTCACCATAACAAGCAGCAGCCTTTTATTCACTTGGTTTTAATATTGAAAAATGGCTACACAACAGTCCTGATCCTCATGTGTACGAATATGTTTAAATAAACTGACGTAACAGGGGAAGTGGGCGGGGATAAGGGGTCGGTGAATACAGTCATTTTCCGATCACTAAAGCCGGGATACTGCAGGATCTACTGAAATACAACTTTGAGGATGCTAATGATGAGGGAACACTGTTATAACGTGACTAAAAGCTCATAAAGGTGGATTATGTCCCCTCAGAATCTACACTGCGTCTATGAAGGGGAAAAGTCCTCACCAAAATGTACACATCAGGAAGAAATCATCTGCCCGAAACCCACAGTCTGACCCTGAGCCTTTCACAACACGAGGTGGACGGATGTTACTCTAACGTGATATTACTGGATGAAGCAGTCAGAATGAACCATGCGGTCACAAACATAACTCTACCGCTGTTGATTACCGTTCCATAAATATGTCTTACCTCTTTCCTCTCTGTTGCTCTCAGGTGGAGGGACTGCCACCACTTGAATATTTTTGAGACAGGGAATAATAATGTATTAGTTTTCATGCACATTTATTCCTCGCATCAGGTGTGATCGTAAAGCCGGGACGGACAGGTTCGGAGCCAGGCTAATTCATAAGTCATTTCCATCCATATTGACTGCGTCTGTGTGCGATGACTGCAGCTGACACCGCGCGCCAGGGTAACGCGAGATGACTGACTTTCCAGCGAGATGAAGAGTATTTTCTAGCCACATCCGTTTTCACAACTGTCTAAAATGCCTGATTAATTTGCGGGCGGTATTATAGAGTCTGGGGGAAATTGGGGCTTTTGCTACGCTAGCGCCATCTTTGGAAAGTCGGTATTATAAAGTAAATTAACCTATTGAACTGCACTAACTGGAAAGAACGAAGAGAAAACAAAGCAAACCCTCAAACAAAGTCTTTAAATAGAAGATAAAGGCTTTAGCGCGGCCAGAAACATGAATAATTCAACAAAAACTGTAATACAAAGTGCTAAACCAATGTCATTCCGTGCGTTTAAAGGTGCACTGTGTAACTTTTCTGGGTCCATTTGCTTGTCCATATGTGAATTAGGTCAGTTTGTATTGTTGACACAGTAAGTTCATAAAAACAGACTGCACCAGATTATTGTTAAATACTTTACATCCGCAGCCTCTGATTGGACTGTTACCGGGAATTTTCCACAGTAGAACATTAGATTCATCAAGCGCTTTCTCCGTCGCTGGCCCGTCACCATCACAGACTTTGACCTTTTCAAATCTAGGTTCAAAACATGTTAATTCAGACTCAGTAATGCAAAGAGTCTTTATTTTTGTACAGTTTTTGTGTCTGTTTGTTTACACTGTTGAATGAAAGTGTTGTTTTATGGTATTTCGTCTATTTTATTGGAAGCACTTGGTTGCCGTGAGTGTTGTAAAGGGCTCTATAGATATACGCTGATGACCTATCGCCATGGAAACAGGCAGGCAACACCATCCAGCCAAGTTACAGGTCAGATCCATGCAGAGGCGACAGGACAATACTCACTTTTGAGCCATAAAACACTTTTAATTGACTGAATCCCAGACAGATTAAGGCTGGTTTAATGCCAGACTGTGGAACATTCCAGCCTAAGCAAACCAGAAAAGTTACGATGTGCACCTTTAAGAACAGCTGCTTTCATATTTCACACTTATGTATGTTCGAAGATGACAAAACATGATCTAAATATTTACAGAGTTCTTTGTGACATTGTGTAACTTTATTATTCTCTGTTTAAGTGTTAAAGAACATTTGAGCAGTGGTGGAAGAAGTACTCAGTGTACTCAAGTCAAATTTACAAGAGCAAAGAAATCAGATTACCCTATTCAAGAAAAAGTAAATGTAGAGCCTTGCCGTATCCGTATAAACACATACTTTTGGAGTAAACAGTACATGTAATAACTGAGATTTGAGTCAAATGTAGGGATTTTGGTAAAGCTTTGCACTGTTTTTGCTCTGAAGCAGCAATTCAGATCCGTTTATTAATGTTTCTAGTGAATTTTATGTGTATTTTTTGTTTGCTTAAAACTGGGACTTGAACTCAAAACCTTTCTGCAGGAAGTCACCATTAACATGCTAAATATAACGCTTCCAAACATATGAAAGGTACTCTATTTTTCAATGTAGTGCAATGTAGTGCAGACAAGTAAAAGTATCCACTGGAAAATGTACATAGTAAAGCGCAAATACCTCAAATTTAACTTAAGTACACTGGAAAAAATGACAAGATCCAATATTAAAAGGTGCTTGAAGTAATATTTATCTGGGTTTGGGAATATTTTTACTGTCTTAAAATATGATTTGCCTTAAAACAAGTAGGTTTTATCTTATTTCAAGAGCGGGAGCATTTGTTTTCTCATGTAAAGTGAGAAAATACTTGTCTTTTTCTTATTTCTAGTTAAACAATACATTTTCTGTTTATTCCGTTGACAAATCTTGTTTTAAGACAAAGTCAAATATACTCCAATCAAGATAGATACTTCTTATTCCAGCTCTTATTATTTTATTTAAAGTACTGTACACTTTTTCCAGTATACAGTACTTTTGTTTTTTTTAAACTTTGTTACTTTCCACCACTGCATTTGAGTAGAAGCGTGTCTCACCTGCAGTGATGCTCACATTCTCCACTGAAAGAAACAAATAGAAGCTGACAGTTAGAAAGAGCGACACAGAAACACTCATGTCTCGTTCCACTGGACTCACTGGACTTCCTGTTCTGCTCGTTTTCTCTGTAGAGCCGGTGCACTCGCTCCAGAAGCTCCCACTTCTCACAGCAGCCCGAGTAATTGACAAAGTTCCTGGCCAAAATCTCCTTAAGCTGCCGCACAGACAGGTTTTCTATGGCCTCTTCATTGTCCAGGTCAGAGAGAGAAGCTCTGATCCTCCTCTGAGTGGCCGGACTCACCTGCCAAACACACACAAGCGCGTCACTTTTATGCTCTTTTTAGTAGCTTTAGTCATTTATTAGAATGTTATTATTGATTCTTTTAAAGGGATTCAAGAATTTTGGATGAGCAAGGTGTATATGTAAAAATATAATATGTTTTCACAAACTTTAAATCCAGTTAAACAGACAGATATTGACTATATTATACCAGCCATAATATGAGACCTTCGGCACAGCATTTTACACATAAATGACTCCAAATTTCTATCAATGGTGCATAATAATAATAATGTCAGTGTTGTCAGGATACTAATATTTCAACAGCAAATCGTTTTTAAAGGCTTTCTACTCTAAAACATGTCATTGAATCAGTCTCTGCCAGCTAATTCTGGGATCATTAATGCTTTATTAGTAAAGACCGATGACGTCATTAATATTACCGGACCTGCCATGGAATAGATTAAAGCCATGTGGCGATGAAACATGTAACGCAATAGGAAATAATAAATAAACTGTGAACCTTATGACCAAGAATGTAAAGATTACTGTGAGAAGCAGCATCATGATTGTACACTTTTGTTTGTTGCTTTCTTTAACAAGTCTAGCTTTATACAATTAAACTTTCTGAATGGAAAAGTAACGATACTGTCACATAAACAGCCAGGTAAAAGTACTTTGCATGTAATTTGACTTTATTGGAGAATAGATTTTTGGATTTTCTGAAAGGATTTTTCTTTGCACTTTTCTCTTTTATGTCTTAAATTATTTACACGTTACCCTTTTTTATTTATTATTATTATTTTTGACATTTTAAATACTAAAATATGTATTTGGGACTATTTTGAGGTAGTACCCTACACCTTTGAATTTTAGCTTAAAAATAGCACCTTTTAGATGATTCAAATTAAAAGTTAAATTAAAAATGGTGTTTGGAATGCCTTATTTTTTAGTTCTTACGATTACATTGAGACCTGAATAGTTTCGAGTACAGAATAATCTCTACTTTTGACTTTAAAGTAATGAGGAATCAAGTGCAGAATAAAACAATGGCAAAGGCCTCACCTCCATGAGAGTTTCAGTGGGATCCAGGTTTAGAAGTGACGCTGTGGTAGGATCCTCTTGCTCGTGCTCCTGTAATAAAAACAAAGCACGTTTTAGTGGTTTAAATATACGACGACTAAAGAATAAAACATATGGAAGAATAAAGCTCACAACGAATATTTTCCGTATCATTTATCAGAATGTCGACCTCCAAAAACACAACTTTAAATCGTTTGTCATATTTATCCAATACCTTCTACAATGAAATATTGAACTAATAAACGAAATGCAGATAATCTCTTGAATGTTGTTTTGAAGATCTGCCAATTTTAGATATTGAATACATCGTTTTAGGGTGAAAAATGTTACAAAAAGCTGATTAGAAATAAAAACTTTGACATTTTTGCTCCTTTGCTCACATTTGTCTTCATAATCAGACCTCATTTAACACGTTTAAAGACATGTATTAACACATTTCTGTTGGGTTGACATCATTAGTCGGGCCAGAGCTCATGAAAGGCTGTATCTGCTGTAACGTCTCACTCTGATGAACACAGACGTAAAAATAGAGCACACGGACGGAGCATAAATGGAATGAGAGAGTTTGTCTAATGTTTGATGTTAACACAGAGCCCTGAAATACCCCAAAGCAGTTCTTTCTTTTCCCACTGTAGATTCCCCGTGTTCTTTTATCTGCCGGGCTAAAAATAGACGTGTCCTAGTCAAAGAAAGATAAATACATTCTTGCTGTGTCTCTGCTGGAGCAAACACTGCAGAGCTGTCAATCAGACAAGCCTCCTCCAGTGCAGATATGTTAATAAAATATCCACTGGTCTCTCCGGCACAGACCTTTGCCGAAGAGACCGCCTCAGAGACACAAGAGCCACAGCTCACACTCTCAATGCACGATGAGACGCTGTGAATGCTCCTGTTAGAGTTTTAAATGTACTTTGATGGTAAAAGTAATACTGAATGATACTGTACGTGTTCAAGCCCAGTCACAGTTCAGACTGTCCAGTGGCAAAATGTCCCTTCATGATTAGTACATCAATGTATATGTATGCATGTATATCTATATATGTACATTTGTATGAGTGTATACAGTTTATTTAATATAGTGTATGGGAATTTAATTGATACATCTCTTATAATACAATACAATAGAAACATAGATACAAATCACCCAAAATAAATCAAATTGAATTGAATGGAGATACAAACCCGGCCACACACAAAGAGCAGGCCCAGGGGGCAGACATGATGCTGAGGGACGATAATCCCTGGAGAGCGAGCGTACAAGGAAACCTCACCTAGAAGCAAGCAGCTGGGGAGAAACCATCCACCGATGCCATAACTGCAAGAAGCTTTGCCAATTTTAATACCCAGCATTGGACATATAATGTTGTTGTTGTTGTTGTTGTTGTTGCGTTACTTTTAATGGCAGAGGAAATGGAAATGGAAAAGGTGCTTTACCGCCGCCTACTGCATTTGTACGTCTTCAAAGTATGTGTTTTAGGCAAGAAAATAAGAGCATTGGACATATAAATATTGAAAAAAATAAAACGTTGGTGTTTTATTTGCCTGACCAGACGTTTCTAACTCGACTACTTTACAAAACATTTGAACATAATGGGGGAGGGACTGGCTGGTCAGGTAAGTGTTTTATGGCATGGTACTGCTTTTTCTTCATGTTTTATGGCGTTTGGAATCCAAGTGTTACATTACCGCCACTTACTGTAGTTGTACATCTTAGACCCCAGACTGCTTTCTGTGCCAAATAAAAAGTAAATAAATTGTTACTGACATGGCAGTAGTAGTGATGATTAAAATCTTTATGCCCTCAGGCATAACACAAGACGTAAACTACAGTAGGTGGAGGTAAAGGCAGCTTTTCAGGATAGGGGGGGTTGGCATAAAACACCAAAGAAGAAGAAGAAGAAGTTGGCTGCTAACAACCATTAAAAGTAACACATTTATTGCTTCTCCAGCTCCAGCTCCATGATGCATGCTTTGAATCTAACATGTAATCGATAATGTAATAACAGCCAATGGACCGGCCAGTAGCAGAGCAGCTTTCTCTCTCCTTCTCTCGTTCTCTCACTTTCTCTTTTTTTTTTACGGTCTATCGTAAAACACACGTACAACTACAGAAGACGTACAACTACAGTAGGTGGCGGTAAATGCATCTTTTCAGTTGGTTGTACTCATTTTAAACTGGCCTGATGTATAAGTGGATTGTTATCTCTGCCTTTATGAGGATGAACATGTCCTTGTTTCTCAGATTAGGGAAGGAGTTCATACTTTGTCAGGAACAGTGATTTTGGGCTGTGCACGAGCTTTATTGTGTTGAATAAAGATTTGCCTACAACTTTGTTCTAATTGCCTTATTACCCGAACACTGTTTACAGAAATTCCACAACACCAGTAACAAAGAGTTTCATGATGCTTTTCCTCTGCGTTTTTGGCCTTTCCAGAAGTTTTAGAATAATTTTGAGCACTAGCATTATACTATTATTTAACATACATATACTATTATTTAACATACATATTACACACACATAATGTCTAAACAGTGACAATGTTTAGTTTCTTTGTCAGTTCTTCTAGAGTTACTGAATTTGGTAATCAGTGTAAATTATGTCGTATATAATCTATGTTTTTAACAGATTTGTTTAAATGACAAAAGTACATTTGAATATTGCACAAAAGAGAGGATTTGCGTATCAGAGAGGCTGTGATGCAGCGCACAGTTCCTAACCTGGACATTACATAACTCTGCCTATGTAACCGACCCAAAACAGCCAAAGAGCTTAAGCTGCACTGACTGGACCAAACACAACATGTGCAGATGTCACACATGAGCTCAGTACAGCACATATGCACATTCCACTACTGCCACTGAAATATCCTTAGAGTCATATTGAATACACTGTTCTGGGATAAACAAACCCTGACTGACATTATTGTACACATGTTTTAGTAGTATGTTATAATGGGTTGAGGACCTTGGTCTACTTTTACTGCAGTGTTTTGACAAGAAAATATTTTGACTTAAAGGTTATTTAGTTTTAGCCAAGATTAAGTTGAATCATTATTTTCATCTATAAAATATATTTTATTTTATTTTAACAATGGAAAATTGTATTGCATTGCTTCATGGGGCATGAATGTTTCCTAGACATTGAGTTTGTATTAACTAATCTACTAGTGAGTCATATTTTTATTCCACAAAAATAAAATTTGATGACTTTTTATTTAGTTTTAGTCATCAAAAATATGACATAGACGAAAACTATGACAAAATGTTTTAGTTGACAAAATGAACATTCAAAACTCTTCAGCTGCAACTATAAATTGAGTATACCGGTATGTGTATATGTATGCGATATATCGGTTGGTCGATACTATCGGCCGATATGATGTTCCTTCACAATTCTTCATCTGGAAGGACCAAAATGATGATATTCACCAGACTCGCATCATCTCTGAAGCATCTGCTGGACTCAGACAAGACGCTGAACGATCTCTGAACTCAGCATTAGGCTCACCAGAAATAATACCAGAAATAATATAGCCTAACATACCTTTTATAATCAGCTGCTTGTAAACTATTTATTTGACATGACTGAATAGATCGGCAGGTGTATCGGCTCTCGGCACCTCCAACCTCTACACATATCGGGATCGTATCGGAACCACACAATCTATTGTCGGGCCTTAATGGCGAGAGCTCTAATATAACTAATATAATATAACATTAGATCTCTAATATAACTAATATAATATAACACTCTCAGCACAGTCGTTCCCAGCAGAGCGTGACTGACCTGGCTGCTGGTGCCTGAGCTGTCGCTGGGGCTCGCAGCGTCTCCCTGAGAAGCAGACAGGACGGACAGTTGTGAGGCAGAGTGTGTAGCAGAAGGAGGTGAGGCCTGGGCAGGCGAGTGCAGACTGTCTGAATCCTCTTCATCCTCTTCATCCTCATCTTCCTCCTCTTCATCAGGGTCGTCCTCATCCTGCTCCAGCACTGCACTGGGGCTCTCGCTGGAGCCTTGGTGACACAGCACCAGGTCCACCAGGTCCTCCTTCTCGCGGCAGGTGTCTGTGGGGATGTTGCGCAGCAGCAGATACTGGCGCAGGTCCTTGACGCGGAGCTGCATGAGGCGCGCTCTCTGGAAGGCCGTGCTGCGCAGCAGGTGGCAGGTGGTGCAGCAGCGAAGGTTCTCCATCAGCACCGAGCACAGGGCACAGAAACTCTTCTTACAGTCGCAGCAGATGTGCTGTGAAGAGGAAGTAAACAAGTCATCATTCAGTCTGTCTCTACTCGCTTCACTAACACTCTCCAGTTCACTCTTTACTCATTTAAATAGGCCTGATGCCACGGCTCTTAGTGCATATTAAACACGTTCTCTGCATGGTTCTATCATGAATAAGTTAACTGTGTGCTAAAAGAGAAATTATGTTTTGGAGCTCTTAAAAATAGGACAAAATAAACGATGACATGACATATCTGTCCTGATAATCACTGACAGAAAATATTAGCTGTGACATATGAGAGAGCTAATGAAGTGACGGCTCTTCTAAGTTACACTAATGACTTATTTATTCACCACAGTTCAACATTAAAACAATGAGCGTTTTTAGTGTGTAAATTGCACATTAATGGTTCCGTTTGGATTTGGAGATTCATTTCCCTGTGCAGGAGTCATAAGCTCCAGCCTTGTGTCGAGCATGCATCAATGGAAAAGACAAACAGCAGAAAACCGGGTCATTCTCAAAATACATTATTGACTTGATATTTGGTAATTAGATATCGCAAATTGAGCTGAACGAAATATCTAATCGTGATTTTTTTTTTTCCTGACAAACATTGCGATTGCATTTAGATTTGAAATTTACATTTTAATCGTTCATTTCAATATGTATATTTCAGTTTAGTGAACAACCCTTTAATGTGCACATGACAGATTCTGATGTTTTTCTAATTATTACTTTGTTTGTTACTGTGTTTGTTTTACCTCACTGGAGTGGCAGTTTGTGAAGAAAGGTGAAATCAATTAGAAAATCACAGTAAGAAAACAAAATCCCTCTTTAATAAATGACATTCCACTTAAAATGCTGAAACAATTTACACAAATATATCTGAAAGCTTTAGTTTCCATGTGTTATTTGTCAAATCATTACAATTGTGTAATTTACATGTATTTTGGCTCTTGTTTAGAGCGTAGTTGCTAGTTAACAGTTGTGTAATTAATAATAACCTCTACCTATTGGCTCGTTGGAGTTAATCTGTGCCCCGTCTGGAGTTAAGCCCATATCTCTGGTTAAGCCGGACACTTCACGTGCTCAGAAGTGTCAAATCACACACACAGCTACATTATTAGTATTAGTACCCTCTTTAATAAGCATCTGTATTAAACGGGAGGATGAGGCCGAGCGCGTCTCTGGTCCCAACAGAACTCAGACCAATCACGCTGACAGGTGGACCTCATTCGGAAGTCTGTCTTATCTCGCCTAAAACCACGTCTGCTGCTCGTGTCCAGACCAGGAAGTACAGTCAGGAACAGGCGAACAGGCAAAATGCGGCTACAAATCTTAAACATAATCATGTGCACTTTAAATGAAGCCACTCCGGGCGTCTCTGAACACAGTTATGTTAGGGGAAGTGTGCGCTCCTGGTGATGCTTGACATTTGACTTAAGGCCACTTCCTGATGCAGAGCGGACACTTCAAATGGGCCGTAGGAGAGCGTGGCCACGGTTATTCACATTCCCTTATCGCCGGCTCACACAAATGCGCCGTTTTTGTTTTTTACCCCAATAACGATAGAGGGTCTCCTGATGCGTCTGAGTTTGTCTAAATGTCACTGACACTGATCTATTCATGGGTTCCAGCGTCCTGTTTACTGAGGACTTTTGCCCATTTCAAAAGGATAAATATGGTTTTGTTTTCGAATTGTTAATTGCTATGGCAACGGCGCCTGATTTTCATCGCTCTGAAGCCCAAAACGTCCCAGCGATGCACTCAAGCGTGACCATCTCACACATGAAGCGGAGTCAGATTGTAAAGGGATCGAGAATGAGTTTGTTTGTATTGTTTATGTCAGGCAACAGTTCAGAGATGATGACATTTCTACTAAGAAGACAAGATGAATATTCTTAATCTATACAGAAGTGTGCTTATTTTTCTTCTAATTCAATGTTCATATTAATAAACACATTTCCAAACAGTCACTATTTTTAAACTGTGGTAGGATCATTTTATCTCTCTTGTTTTTCTCTGTGGAAAGACTGTTTGTGTAGAACGTTGTGTGGAGCAGGTGATTTGAATTATAGATGTTTTCTCCTCTGAACTAAGAGTCCCTGCTCACACACTGTCACCGCGGTTACGTAAGGAGGAAAAAGTTGATGTAGGATTACTCGGTCTGCACCGCCATCTTTACATCCACTGCAAGAGCGCGCAGGTAAAACGTGAGGAGAGTGTGTCCAGGACAGAGGGGTGTTCAAAGACGAGACACGAGACACGAGACTCGTGACACGGGACACGAGACTCGTGACACGGCACACGGGACACGAGACACGAGAGAGGAGACACGAGAGAGGAGACACGAGAGAGGAGACACGAGAGAGGAGACACGAGAGAGGAGACACGAGAGAGGAGACACAGGACACAAGACACAAGAGAGGAGACACGGGACACGAGAGAGGAGACACGGCACACGAGAGATGACACGAGACACGGGACAGGAGACAAACGGGACAAACGGGACACACGGGACACACGGGACACACGAGACACGAAATTTCGACACAATCAAACTCAAGATTCAATTCAACTGCAGTTACATTAACTTACATTTTTTGTTTTAGTTAGATTTAATGTATTTTGCCGTCATTGAAGAACTGCTTTTTAAACTTCTATAAACGATATGACCCAGTTAGACACATTCCACTAAAACGTAGAGAACACAATTATATTTCAGATTTTACTAAACATTTTGCCTATTCGTCCCCAGTTTGACCATCTTTGTTCATAATGTCACTTCCTGGTTGGACATGGGCAGCAGATGTGACATAGCAACCACAAACTGTGACCTAGCAACCATACTGAAAAGAAGAGCCAAAATCACACCAATAGTTAAGCTTTGACAAACAACACCTTCATTGTGTTGAATGATCATTTACTGTCAGTGTCAATTGTCTGTGTTTTCAACGGCACGTCGCATATTGATGACATCACAGAGGGATTCTGTTTTAGAACTCAGCTCTACTTCCTGTCATTTTAAACTCGTTTTTGTCAACATTTCTTCACAAACTCTAACTAAACGGAAGCTATCCTGCCACGCTAAGTTATAATTAGAAGAAGAAGAGAACCTGTCATATTGACTTTAAAGCTTTTATTGTGTCCAAGCCAAATGTAAACACTTTTTCCACACTTGTGCACAACATTACAGGTCATTTTATCTTGTAAGATGTGTCCCACTGCAGTCGATCTGAACCGTACCTTGCGTCTGAAGACGGAGAAAGCCAGCCCGCAGGCCTTGCACAGCTGCCCGGCGCTCCCTGAGGCGGTCGGGGGGTAAGTGGAGTACCCTGCACTGGGGGCGAAGCGGAACGGCCCGGCTCCGGCCCCAAACGCCGGCTGTGGGGTCCGCACTGCGCCCGTGCCCATGACTTCATTCAGCAGCCCGCAGCAAGACGCCCACATGGACGACGCCCCCGCCTGCAACACACGGGCGAGACGTGGTTAACACAGAGTCACATAAAAGCTTTCCCCCGATGCACTGCACACAGAAACACACACTGCACACACAGAAACACACACTGCACACACAGAAACACACACTGCACACAGAAACACACACTGCACACACAGAAACACACACTGCACACACAGAAACACACACTGCACACAGAAACACACACTGCACACACAGAAACACACACTGCACACAGAAACACACACTGCACACACAGAAACACACACTGCACACACAGAAACACACACTGCACACAGAAACACACACTGCACACACAGAAACACACACTGCACACAGAAACACACACTGCACACACAGAAACACACACTGCACACAGAAACACACACTGCACACAGAAACACACACTGCACACAGAAACACACACTGCACACACAGAAACACACACTGCACACAGAAACACACACTGCACACACAGAAACACACACTGCACACAGAAACACACACTGCACACACAGAAACACACACTGCACACAGAAACACACACTGCACACACAGAAACACACACTGCACACACAGAAACACACACTGCACACACAGAAACACACACTGCACACACAGAAACACACACTGCACACAGAAACACACACTGCACACACAGAAACACACACTGCACACACAGAAACACACACTGCACACAGAAACACACACTGCACACACAGAAACACACACTGCACACAGAAACACACACTGCACACACAGAAACACACACTGCACACACAGAAACACACACTGCACACAGAAACACACACTGCACACACAGAAACACACACTGCACACACAGAAACACACACTGCACACACAGAAACACACACTCTGGTTCAGTGAGTGTGTGCAGTGAATAAAAGGCATGTTTTTGTTGTGTTAAACATTCACTTCTGTTAAATATTTGTCGCGTGTCGAGTCGGACCACTGACCCATTGTTTTATATTATTACATATTTATGCCACAGTTACATTATATTTGGGAATCACATTAAACTTACTTTATTTGGACGTGCATTTACTCATTTGTGTGAACTTCATTTACCTCAGAGCCTTCAGACCACAAACAAAGGACGAGCGGTCTCATTTTTACTCATTGTAATTTGTATTAAAGTGTATGTACAGGCCAAACATAAACTTCACTCAAACTGGCTCAAACAAGCATAATCTTTCAATACCGATACTGATACTCGATACTGGTCTAACCTTCTTCTTTAATGCGTTTCAATAAATATATGAATTATAACAGTTTTAAATGGGCTCTAATGGACAAACACCTGACACAGGTGGATCAGACCAGTGTGTTGCTGCTGCATGAATGTGTTTGACTCAAAACAATGAAGAAATGGACCTTAAATTAAAGCCTTGATTTATCATTTTGATCCATATATTGGTATTTCGATATTGATACTCCCATCCCTATCTGAGCTCAGATTTTCTCTGAAAGTCTCCACTGGCTAGTTTCTATGTAAAGCTGTCTTTTTATAGCTCATATGTAACATTTTGCAGAGCACGCTTTATATCCCTGCCTGAAAACCTCAGTTGGGTCCAAACTTGTTTTTGACTTCATTCAAATCAATCTCTGTCCTCTCCTTTTTGTTTGCTACAATGACGATATGAGTCATATCAAACCCAGAACTCAACATGTTTACTTTACTTTTGATTGTAATGAAGCTTAATCCACAAACGCTGTCGAGATCACAAACAGATCCAATAAAGGAAATGAGGTTCTGAGCTGTTTGAGGAGCTGGACTCACAGTCTGGACACGTTTGATTAACCCAGTTTCAACAGGGAACTTTACAAACTCTGTGGCTTTGTGTGATTCCCCACCATTTCACCAAGTATAATATTACTATTATTATTACATAGTATTACATGGTGCAGAGATTTCCCCAGGGTTCAGTTCAGAGTCTTCTGGGACATGTTTTGATCTACATTTATTTTTAAAATACTTATTTGTTTTCTGTCTCTGTCTGCTTCGCTTTAGCTTGAGTGGAAAAGACGGTGTAGTGGTCTCCGGTGGGACGTTGGGGGCGAGACATTGGGACGGGAGCAGTGCAGCCTGAGCGTCTCTGAGGTCGCTCATAATTAGACAGAAGTGGACGCTGAAAGCTCTATTAATGCGGGCCTCAGTCAGCGCTGCACCGTTTAAACAAGTGCACAAAGTGGATTAGAGTAGAAGACCAAATAAAGTACTTTAGTGGATTTGATGTATTCTTGGACAGCACGGTTTGAATTTAATTCATATTATAATATATAAATATATAATACATATGAATGACTTTAGACAATCGCTCAGGACTTTCCCTAAAATAATTGGTGATTTTTAAAATTGAATCCAGGCCATGCTAAGCTTTTGTGTGGATGAAATGGTGCAGATTATCACTAATCTGAAATCAGGGACAAACTGAGTCCTCACTGAAGACACTTCTGTCTGAGCTCAATCTGGGACATTTTCTATCACTTTATTTTCTATACACAAGGCCTGAGTCTGAAGTGAGTCATGACTCACCCTTTGAGGGATCATCTCAAAATGGGTTGAAGCTGAAAAGATGTAACATTTTTCATCTTGGGGGGGTTGAACCTACATTTCGTCTTTTTGTTGCTTTGAAGCTTCAATACATCGTTGTGGCAGAAATTGTTTTGAAATGCTAAACAACTCTCTCAGCAACGAGCATTAGGCCAACATGAGGCGGCGGGTGCGGCACGGAGCACGGGGAGTGCGTACGGGGGAGCACGGCCCACCGCGGCCCGTGCACGGCCCGTGCGTGGCCCGTGCGCGGCCCGTGCGCACGGTGCGTTGTGATCAACGCACCTGTGGCCTGTGCGAGGGAGCACCCGCCCCGCTCCCCGCGCTGGCCACAACGCGCCGTGGACCATGTGGATTGAGTAAACAAACATGCGCAACAGGTGACATTATTTGGAGAATTCATAACTTCTACTGATAAACATACTAAAGGATGTACAGGGACTAAAGGTGAGCAGGTCTATCAAGCTACTATTGTTTTATCAACGCGTAACATTTGATGTGAAGCCAGACAAAGTCTTTGGGGGGGGGAGGGGGTCCAGAGAGAGACGAAAAATATTACGTCTTTTCAGCTTCAACCCATTTTGAGATGATCCCTAACATGACCACACAACCACACAACTACACAACTACACAAGCACACAATAACACAGTCACACAAATACACAGTAACACACAACCACACAATAACACAACCACACAAGCACACAACCACACAATAACACAATAACACAACCACACAACTACACAACCACACAAGCACAACCACACAAATACACAACCACACAAGCACACAAGCACACAACCACACAATAACACAACCACACAACCACACAAGCACAACCACACAAATACACAACCACACAAGCACACAAGCACACAAGCACACAATAACACAATAATACAACCACACAACTACACAACCACACAACTACACAACCACACAAACACACAAGCACACAATCACACAACCACACAATAACACAATAACACAACCACACAAATACACAACCACACAACTACACAACTACACAACCACACAAACACACAATAACACAACCACACAAATACACAACCACACAATAACACAACCACACAACTACACAACCACACAACTACACAACCACACAAACACACAATAACACAACCACACAAATACACCACACAATAACACAACCACACAACTACACAACCACACAACTACACAACCACACAAACACACAAGCACACAATCACACAACCACACAATAACACAATAACACAACCACACAAATACACAACCACACAAATACACAACCACACAATAACACTACCACACAATAACACTACCACACAAATACACAATAACACAAACGCACAATCACACAACCACACAAATACACATCCACACAATAACACAACCACACAATAGCACAACCACACAATAACATAACCACACAATAACACAATCACACAATAACACAACCACACAATAACATAACCACACAATAACACAACCACACAATAACACAACCACAAAAATACAATAACACAACCACACAAATACACATCCACACAATAACACAACCACACAATAACACAACCACACAATAACACAACCACACAATAACACAACCACACAATAACACAACCACACAATAACACAACCACACAATAACACAACCACACAATAACACAACCACACAATAACACAACCACACAATAACACAACCACACAATAACATAACCACACAATAACACAACCACACAATAACACAACCACACAATAACAAAACCACACAATAACATAACCACACAATAACACAGTCGCACAAATACACAATAACACAAACGCACAATCACAGGTGTGACTGTTACACCCAATGAGTCACCAAATAACCCTTGTGTCTGACCAGAGATGTCACAATGTAAAACGTTTGTGTCATGATTAACACACAATTGACACACAATTATTCACACACACAGTTATGACCTGCAGCTTTACAAAACTTAACTTTATGAATGACAAAATGAGACAAAAACAGCCAAATATAAAAAGTCCTTTAATTTCAGATCTATATTTGAACTATTGACTGAATTTAAATTGGTTCATTTTGCTTCTAAAACTCACAATTATTTTGTTTTAGTTTATCCACATATGTTATAACCTGAATAATCAACAGAATAACCTTAACATCCCTGAACAATTGTTTCCATTACTCTCTCTGAGCGGTTCCCAGCTCAGACAGATGAAGGTTTATTTATATTCCTGAATGTACAGAACACACATCATTATTATTACTGAAGCCCATTAAGAGTTGGGCTGTAGCCAACTAAAGACGATGTCAAAAGCTCTCGCTCTCTAAACTATTAGATCACACAATTACACATATTTATTTAAAAAAAAATCTTTACCTTACTTACCACGCAAAGCATCAGGAACAATTTCTCACCCTGCCGGCCTGGGAGCACTTAAAGGAGAACAACTATTTGCTTTAACTAATAAATCCTTGAAAGACACTATCAGCCAATCAATCGACTCAAACGACCACATTTCATCAGCCCTAATTGATCTGATTTAATTTTCTACTGATGGAACCAGCAAAATACAAAACTCCATCTCTATATATTGCAGCAGGACTGAGTTGGGGCGTGTGTCATGTCCGAGGGTGGAGCAGAGACGGGATGGTGGCGGCGCATACTGATGAGAGGGAGCGGCGGGGTCAGAGCGCGCAGAACACAGTCTGTCTTCTGTGCGCTTCCCTCCAGCCGCATAATCAATAGCCCGCGATAATGTCCGGCATTTTCCTCAGACAATGCAACTCACAGGGCTGTGCTACAGGAAAACGACTCAACGTTGTAACTTAAGTACAAGTTTAAAAAAAAAAAGAGCAAAATATACTCAAGGGAAATGAAAAGATATTGAAGTACCGCTTTAAAAATGTACTTATATAGTCAAAAGGAGTTATTTAAGTCAGATTTAGAGATTTATCAAGGTGTCAAAAGTGGTCTGTATTACAAAAGAGCTGATTTTTAATTCAACAGACACAACTGAATTGATTTGTCAAAGCTGTTCACTCAAACTGTGAACATGCTCAAAAATATATAAGTACATGTTCTTTCAAAAACACCGCAGGAAAGTATAAAGTACAGATACTGCTTTCGAATGTAACGGTGAAAAGTATCCACTGTAGACATGACTGTAGTAAAGTACAGATGCCTTAAAGATGACTAAAGTGCAGTGGTTTGTTACTTTCCACCACTGCGTGTTTGGTTCGGGCGACGCTGGTGACGTGACCTCTCCATCTGCTTAGGCCCGTTATGTAATGTACCAGGAGCGCTCTATATGTGGAGTCATGGTGCCAAAGCCCCGCTCGCCGGCGCCTTTACGACAGTGACAGGCAGAGAGGCGGACGGCCAAAGTCACCGCTCAGGCAATTACACTTCCAATTACCGCTTCTGTTATTAATGCTATAATGAGGAAGATGAATTGCAGCCGACTCAAGGGTGCTGCTATTTCTGTCACGTTAATGCAAGGCCTCTGGGGAAAAGGTGAACTAACTTGTATTGCAGAGACGTTCATACGCGCGAAATGGGATGTGCTCAGTGTCTAAGTCAGTCTAAAATGAAAACAAATTTTAAGATCAGGCAGTGAACAGTGAGTTGTGGTGGATGTCTCCGACGACATGTCAAAGACGTTACAAAAGAGGTGAAAAAGGTTTACAGCCAAAAGGATAAAAACTGCAAAAAAATGACGAGAATATGGGCCAAATCCACTAATGCAAAGGTAAATTGGGATTAGGGCAAAGCAATACGGTCTGGAATTGTTATAAAAGAGAAAAAAATGCAAAATTGATTATCGACAATACTGACACTACAAGATCTTAGGGGATAAAATTATTTTCCCCGTGTGTTTACATTTTGCTTGGACTAAAAGAGTGTTCAGTGCATTAATCTGCAGTGTATATGATGAAGTTATGATGTATCATGGACAATAATATAAGGCCCAGGCCTGATTTAGAACTTCTAGATTGTGGTTTGCTATAGTCACTGCAAAAATGTCTAAATATACATCTTAACATTTAACTTTAATTGAAATAGTTAATCATTGTTAGAATGTCAGAGCCACGTCATAATCATAGAGCAGGATTAATATTGTTTGACTAACTATTGTCACTTCAACGTTTCATTTCTAGTTAGTTATAAGTTGTCAAAAGTATCACAAATCAGACCTGTACTAATCAATACTTAAACTAGTATTGAAACTACTCATTTGAACAGGACAACATTTCTAACAATGATCTTGAGCTTTATCGGAGCTAGAAAAGTATCACATGGTATTATAAATAAAGTCGCATTAGTTTGTGTTGAAAATCACAGCCAATTGTCTAAAAATAATGTGTTTTATTAGGCCCGAGCGCCACAAGCTGGCGAGAGGCCTATTAATCTCGTAAGGCCGTGCGAAGCACCGCTGCGAAAGTGCGCACGTAGTGCGCACGAAATCGAGCGTGAAGCGCTCGCCCACTTCCAAACACTCACTAACGCACTCCTCCACTCATGCACGCCCCGTGCATACTAATTAGTAGTAGGAAAATGGAACATTACCATCGTAAACGGGCGAAGCCCGTGCAAAAGTGCGCACTAAACGAGCACTTTACACCCAATGTAAAGTGCTCGTTTACGCTAAGTAGCTCATGAATACGTTCCCCATATCTTGCATGTTCCGTGCATATAAGCATGTAATGCAAAAATTGAACATTATTACTGTATAGAGGGCCAAAAACACAAAGTGGGCGGAGCCCACTCAAAATTAACGAAAGTACCCGTCAGTGACCAGGGACCCACACCATGAGGTAGGAAAGCGCGAGCGCTTTCCGAAAATGTATAGTTTATGATATTTGAAAAATGGGGAACATTGTTTTCGCATCGGAATATTTAGGCCCGAGCCCCAGCAGGGCGGAGGGCCTATTGCTCCCGCAACGCTGCCGAAGGCAGCGTTGCAACTGTCTGACCAAACATGCGGGCGCAGCCCGCATGTTTGGTACCCCGTCGCCCCTGGCAAGTACAGTGAACTAGCCCATGCCGAAGGCATGGATCATGCATACTTACTCCTGCTATGACAGAAATAGTCAACAATGAGTGAATGGGCATAGCCCATTCACAAATTGTTGACAACAGCAGCGCGAAGCGCTGCATTCCTCCAAAAACCCTCCTGGCATCGTCCCGTACGCGAGAATCTATGCCGCAGGCATGGGCCATGCTTGTATCTGCTCAAATCAATGGAAGTCTATGGGGAGTGGGCGGGGCATCCCGACGGAATAGGGAGTGACGAGCGCGTAAGCGCTCGTAATGATGATTCCACCCCATGGCGGCATCGGGAAGGCTTAGAGCTTTCAAACGATGTATAATTTGTTGTTATAGTGGAAACGGCTAAATTGTTTTTGCTAAAAATATTATTATTAGGCCCAAGCCCCAGCAGGGCGGAGGGCCTATTGCTCCCGCAGCGCAGCCCGCATGTTTGGTACCCCGTCGCCCCTGGCAAGTACAGTGAACTAGCCCATGCCGAAGGCATGGATCATGCATACTTACTCCTGCTATGACAGAAATAGTCAACAATGAGTGAATGGACGTAGCCCATTCACTCATTGTTGACAACAGCAGCGCGAAGCGCTGCATTCCTCCAAAAACAATCCTGGCATCGACCCGTACGCGAGAACCCATGCCGCAGGCATGGGCCATGCTTGTATCTGCTCAAATCAATGGAAGTCTATGGGGAGTGGGCGGGGCATCCCGACGGAATAGGGAGTGACGAGCGCGTAAGCGCTCGTAATCATGATTCCACCCCATGGCGGCATGGGGAAGGCTTAGAGCTTTCAAACGATGTATAATTTGTTGTTATAGTGCAAACGGCTATATTGTTTTTGCTAAAAATATTATTATTATTATTATTAGGCCCGAGCCCCAGCAGGGCGGAGGGCCTATTGCTCCCGCAGCGCAGCCCGCATGTTTGGTACCCCGTCGCCCCTGGCAAGTACAGTGAACTAGCCCATGCCGAAGGCATGGATCATGCATACTTACTCCTGCTATGACAGAAATAGTCAACAATTAGTGAATGGGCGTAGCCCATTCACTAATTGTTGACAACAGCAGCGCGAAGCGCTGCATTCCTCCAAAAACCCTCCTGGCATCGTCCCGTACGCGAAAATCCATGCCGCAGGCATGGGCCATGCTTGTATCTGCTCAAATCAATGGAAGTCTATGGGGAGTGGGCGGGGCATCCCGACGGAATAGGGAGTGACGAGCGCGTAAGCGCTCGTAATGATGATTCCACCCCATGGCGGCATCGGGAAGGCTTAGAGCTTTCAAACGATGTATAATTTGTTGTTATAGTGGAAACGGCTATATTGTTTTTGCTAAAAATATTATTATTTTTATTTTTATTATTAGGCCCGAGCCCCAGCAGGGGGAGGGCCTATTGCTCCCGCAACGCTGCCGAAGGCAGCGTTGCAACTGTCTGACCAAACATGCGGGCGCAGCCCGCATGTTTGGTACCCCGTCGCCCCTGGCAAGTACAGTGAACTAGCCCATGCCGAAGGCATGGATCATGCATACTTACTCCTGCTATGACAGAAATAGTCAACAATTAGTGAATGGGCGTAGCCCATTCACTAATTGTTGACAACAGCAGCGCGAAGCGCTGCATTCCTCCAAAAACCCTCCTGGCATCGTCCCGTATGCGAGAATCCATGCCGCAGGCATGGGCCATGCTTGTATCTGCTCAAATCAATGGAAGTCTATGGGGAGTGGGCGGGGCATCCCGACGGAATAGGGAGTGACGAGCGCGTAAGCGCTCGTAATGATAATTCCACCCCATGGCGGCATCGGGAAGGCTTAGAGCTTTCAAACGATGTATCATTTGTTGTTATAGTAAAAACGGCTATATTGTTTTTGCTAAAAATATTATTATTATTAGGCCCGAGCCCCAGCAGGGGGAGGGCCTATTGCTCCCGCAACGCTGCCGAAGGCAGCGTTGCAACTGTCTGACCAAACATGCGGGCGCAGCCCGCATGTTTGGTACCCCGTCGCCCCTGGCAAGTACAGTGAACTAGCCCATGCCGAAGGCATGGATCATGCATACTTACTCCTGCTATGACAGAAATAGTCAACAATTAGTGAATGGGCGTAGCCCATTCACTAATTGTTGACAACAGCAGCGCGAAGCGCTGCATTCCTCCAAAAACCCTCCTGGCATCGTCCTGTACGCGAGAATCCATGCCGCAGGCATGGGCCATGCTTGTATCTGCTCAAATCAATGGAAGTCTATGGGGAGTGGGCGGGGCATCCCGACGGAATGGGGAGTGACGAGCGCGTAAGCGCTCGTAATGATGATTCCACCCCATGGCGGCATCGGGAAGGCTTAGAGCTTTCAAACGATGTATCATTTGTTGTTATAGTAAAAACGGCTATATTGTTTTTGCTAAAAATATTATTATTATTATTATTATTATTATTTTTCTTGTTCTTCTTCAGCGCTTTGATCTCTAATTTGACCCCCTGAACATGCTCAAAAACTCACCAAACTTTGCCCAAAATTCAGAATCGGTGAAAAATTTTATTTTTTCTGGGCCATTTTTTTTTTCGTTAAAAAATGGCGCGACAGCGCCACCGACAAAAGTCAAAATACATTGCGTCTATGGGAGACGCCCCGAGGTCAACTTTGGCGTAAAGCTACGAAATTCGGGACACGCATTCCTCTCGTGAGGATAAACAAAAAAAAACATTGTGGCCACGCCCCCAAACTTACCCTATGGCCGCCATCTTCCTTTGAAAATGAAAACAAGCTGAGTTAGCCATTTTGTTTACGTCAAACTTTGACGAACTCCTCCTAGGGCGTTTTGCCCACCGACTTCAAAATCGGCGTACGTCCTCTGGACAAGTGGGGCATCTAAAGTTATTCAATTTTTTGAGATACCTTTTACGGTCTGTGTGCGGCGCAGCCGCAAAGTTGGACAACTTATTTTGGAATATTGCAGGTCTAAAAATTGCTCCCATTTGATCAAAACCAGTCCGATTAGGACCAAATTTGAATCAGTTGTTAAACTTTCTAGTTTGGACCAGTTTAGGCTGACAAAATTGAAATGGCAGTGATAGCGCCCCCTACAGAGTGACCTTTAAATTAACATTGAAGGTCAAAAATTAGTTTTACCAAAATTGTCTAAACTTTACCCAAAATTCTATTTTGCCGTCCCGATCACAAAAGCCAATCACAAAAATGCCTAAATTTTTACGCCGTAGTCGTAGCGATGACAGAAACCTCCCATGTTATCCCTATGGGAAAACCACAAAATCTCTCAAATTACCACATTTTTATGTTTTACACTTTAACGAAGTCCTCCTAGTGCGTTTTGCCCACCAACCTCAAAATCGGTGTACGTCCTCTAGACAAGTGGTGTATCTAAAGTTATCCAAATTTTAAGGATAACTTTTACGGTCTTTGTGCGACGGAGCCGCAAACGTTTCCCAGAATTCTGACTATTTGGCCTTCAGAGTGGCCTATAAACAATAGAGTTTTTCCAAATGACATGATATTTTGAACAAAATTCTAATTTGCCATCCTGATCATAAAAGTATGAGAGCC
The DNA here is from genome assembly GCF_026437365.1 of Eucyclogobius newberryi. Classification (NCBI taxonomy): domain Eukaryota; kingdom Metazoa; phylum Chordata; class Actinopteri; order Gobiiformes; family Gobiidae; genus Eucyclogobius; species Eucyclogobius newberryi. Next base: position 41,561,984 of record NW_027315834.1, on the reverse strand, counting down.
AAAGTCATATTTTGTACGGCGTAACCGTAGCGTTGACAGAAACATCCCATGTTATCCTTATGGGAAAATCGTAGAATCGCTCAAATCACCACATTTTTACGCTTCACACTTTAACAAACTCCTCCTAGGGCGATTGTCCGATCAAGTTCATATTTGGAGAATATCATCTACACAAGCGGGGCATCAAAACTTACCCATATTTTGATTCTAAGTGCTACGGTCTCTGTGTGGCGGACCCGCAAATATATGTCAGAAATGGGAAAACAGCGAAATCTCTAAAATCACCACATTTTTACGCTTCACACTTTAACGAACTCCTCCTAGGCCGATTGCCCGATCAAGCTCATATTTGGGGAAAATCATCTACACAAACGGGGCATCAAAAGTTATCCATATTTTGATTTTAAGTGGTACGGTCTCTGTGCCGTGGAGCTGCAAATATACTGTCACAAATGGGAAAAACGCCAAATCCTTGAAATGTTCACATTTACGCTTCACACTTTAACAAACTCCTCCGTGGGCAATAGCTCGATCAAGCTTTACTTTGGGAAAAATCATCTACACAAGCGCGGCATCAAAAGTTATCCATATTTTTATTCCAAGTGCTACGGTCTCTGTGCGGCGGCGCAGCAAATTTGACTGACACTTGTGTTCATTTGCACTGGATTGGCCATGTCCAATGTGTCGCCGTCTGTCAAGTTCTTTTTTTATTCAACACACAATAAGGGCGCCATCTTTATCAAGTCAAAAGCGCAGAGTCGGAAGGCCGGCGGCCCGCGAGGGCCGTTGGATGCCGCTTGCGGCTTTAATTTTTCTTGTTCTTCTTCAGCGCTTTGATCTCTAATTTGACCCCCTGAACATGCTCAAAAACTCACCAAACTTTGCCCAAAATTCAGAATCGGCGAAAAATTTTATTTTTTCTGGGCCATTTTTTTTTTCGTTAAAAAATGGCGCGACAGCGCCACCGACAAAAGTCAAAATACATTGCGCCTATGGGAGACGCCCCGAGGTCAACTTTGGCGTAAAGCTACGAAATTCGGGACACGCATTCCTCTCGTGAGGATAAACAAAAAAAATCATTGTGGCCACGCCCCCAAACTTACCCTATGGCCGCCATCTTCCTTTGAAAATGAAAACAAGCTGAGTTAGCCATTTTGTTTGCGTCAAACTTTGACGAACTCCTCCTAGGGCGTTTTGCCCACCGACTTCAAAATCGGCGTACGTCCTCTGGACAAGTGGGGCATCTAAAGTTATTCAATTTTTTGAGATACCTTTTACGGTCTGTGTGCGGCGCAGCCGCAAAGTTGGACAACTTATTTTGGAATATTGCAGGTCTAAAAATTGCTCCCATTTGATCAAAACCAGTCCGATTAGGACCAAATTTGAATCAGTTGTTAAACTTTCTAGTTTGGACCAGTTTAGGCTGACAAAATTGAAATGGCAGTGATAGCGCCCCCTACAGAGTGACCTTTAAATTAACATTGAAGGTCAAAAATTAGTTTTACCAAAATTGTCTAAACTTTACCCAAAATTCTATTTTGCCGTCCCGATCACAAAAGCCAATCACAAAAATGCCTAAATTTTTACGCCGTAGTCGTAGCGATGACAGAAACCTCCCATGTTATCCCTATGGGAAAACCACAAAATCTCTCAAATTACCACATTTTTATGTTTTACACTTTAACGAAGTCCTCCTAGTGCGTTTTGCCCACCAACCTCAAAATCGGTGTACGTCCTCTAGACAAGTGGTGTATCTAAAGTTATCCAAATTTTAAGGATAACTTTTACGGTCTTTGTGCGACGGAGCCGCAAACGTTTCCCAGAATTCTGACTATTTGGCCTTCAGAGTGGCCTATAAACAATAGAGTTTTTCCAAATGACATGATATTTTGAACGAAATTCTAATTTGCCATCCTGATCATACAAGTATGAGAGCCAAAGTCATATTTTGTACGGCGTAACCGTAGCGTTGACAGAAACATCCCATGTTATCCTTATGGGAAAATCGTAGAATCGCTCAAATCACCACATTTTTACGCTTCACACTTTAACAAACTCCTCCTAGGGCGATTGTCCGATCAAGTTCATATTTGGAGAATATCATCTACACAAGCGGGGCATCAAAACTTACCCATATTTTGATTCTAAGTGCTACGGTCTCTGTGTGGCGGACCCGCAAATATATGTCAGAAATGGGAAAACAGCGAAATCTCTAAAATCACCACATTTTTACGCTTCACACTTTAACGAACTCCTCCTAGGCCGATTGCCCGATCAAGCTCATATTTGGGGAAAATCATCTACACAAACGGGGCATCAAAAGTTATCCATATTTTGATTTTAAGTGGTACGGTCTCTGTGCCGTGGAGCTGCAAATATACTGTCACAAATGGGAAAAACGCCAAATCCTTGAAATGTTCACATTTACGCTTCACACTTTAACAAACTCCTCCGTGGGCAATAGCTCGATCAAGCTTTACTTTGGGAAAAATCATCTACACAAGCGCGGCATCAAAAGTTATCCATATTTTTATTCCAAGTGCTACGGTCTCTGTGCGGCGGCGCAGCAAATTTGACTGACACTTGTGTTCATTTGCACTGGATTGGCCATGTCCAATGTGTCGCCGTCTGTCAAGTTCTTTTTTTATTCAACACACAATAAGGGCGCCATCTTTATCAAGTCAAAAGCGCAGAGTCGGAAGGACGGCGGCCCGCGAGGGCCGTTGGATGCCGCTTGCGGCTTTAATTTTTCTTGTTCTTCTTCAGCGCTTTGAGCTCTAATTTGACCCCCTGAACATGCTCAAAAACTCACCAAACTTTGCCCAAAATTCAGAATCGGCGAAAAATTTTATTTTTTCTGGGCCATTTTTTTTTTCGTTAAAAAATGGCGCGACAGCGCCACCGACAAAAGTCAAAATACATTGCGCCTATGGGAGACGCCCCGAGGTCAACTTTTACGGTCTTTGTGCGACGGAGCCGCAAACGTTTCCCAGAATTCTGACTATTTGGCCTTCAGAGTGGCCTATAAACAAGAGTTTTTCCAAATGACATGATATTTTGCACAAAATTCTCATTTGCCATCCTGATCATACAAGTATGAGAGCCAAAGTCATATTTTGTATGGCGTAACCGTAGCGATGACAGAAACATCCCATGTTATCCTTATGGGAAAATCGCAAAATCGCTCAAATCACCACATTTTTACGCTTCACACTTTAACAAACTCCTCCTAGGGCGATTGGCCGATCAAACTCATATTTGGGGAAAATCATCTACACAAGCGGGGCATCAAAAGTTATCCATATTTATATTCTAAGTGTTACGGTCTCTTTGACTGACACTTGTGTTCATTTGCACTGGATTGGCCATGTCCAATGTGTCGCCGTCTGTCAAGTTCTTTTTTAATTCAACACACAATAAGGGCGCCATCTTTATCAAGTCGAAAGCGCAGAGTCGGAAGGCCGGCGGCCCGCGAGGGCCGTTGGATGCCGCTTGCGGCTTTATTATTCTTTCTTCTTTCTTTCTTCTCGGGACCAACCCCCCTATTTTTCACCCAGTGAACATTGACGAAAAGTCACAAAAATTAGCACACCTCTAAAAATCGTGCCTCTCTACATTCTGGCTATTTCCTTTTTCTAAAATAAAAAAATTGGCGCGTTAGCGCCCCCAAATGTACCAAAAATGCATTGAGAGATGGGAAATGACCCAAAAAAAATCTGATCGTAGAATCATGAAATTTGGCACAGAGGTAGATGGTGACAAGAGAAGTAAAAAATATTATTACGGCAACGCCGTCCGCCCAACCAAATGTCAGCCATATTGCTTCAAAAGTGGCTAAACATGACTTCGGAGTTTTTCCAAACGTCGTACTTTTACAAACTCCTCCCAGGGCGTTGGCCCTAAAAAGCTGAAATTTGGTGAAAATGCTACTGAGGAGTGGGACATCAAAAGTTATCCAAATTACATTGATACCTGTCACGGTCTCTGTGCGGCAAAGCCGCAAACTGTAGCAAGAATTTCAGAAATCTCCCAAATTTAACATTTCTGCCGTTTGCGCAAATAAAGTCCGAATTGCGTCAAATTAGAATCAGTTGTTAAACTCTTTGCCCTAAACATACTTGAAGTGAAATAAATTAATTTGGAGCCACAGCGCCCCCTACAGATTTTATATGGAGGTTAAATATTTAGTTTTGCGAAATTATATGAAATTTGACACACAACTCAATTTTGGCATCCCCATCAAAAAAGTCAATGAGACCCATGTCATAATTGTTATGGCTTTGCTGTAACGATGACCGAAACCTTCCATGTTATTCCAATGGGGGAATTGCCAGAACATGTTTACACTTTAGACTTTCACGAACTCCTCTTAGGGCGTTAGACATATTAACCTGAAATTTAGTGAGACTCATCTTCAGGGGTGGACCATCAAAAGTTATCCACATTTTTATTCTAAGAGTCACGGTGTCTGTGCGGCAAAGCCGCATATTTTGCCAAGAATTCAAAATAAAATTGCTTTTTGATGGTAAAACAAAGGGGAGAAGATGTGACAGCGTCACAGATTCAGCAGTAGATGTAATAAAAGGAAAATTGGGGCGCGTCAGCGCCCCCTCCTCTTGCGGCGTGGCGAGGGCCGATCATTGCCGCTTGCGGCTATATTTTGTTATTATTGTGGTAATTGTATTAAGTATCGGGTCCATTCTGTATCTGTATTCAGGTTATCTTCCACACAACAAGCAAAATGCATCACATAATTCCTGCACACAATAAATCTCCTGTAGAGTTTATTGCAAGTGCGCAGCCTTGGCCTAAAACAATCTAATAAACGTAGTATTATCTTGTGACTGTGGCGTCTCTGAGCTCACGTGAGTTCACAGTGAGACAATGTTAGCATCTGGCTTTGAAAGAACACTCATGCACTGAAATGTCTCCCAGGTTAGAGAGGCCCTCCTGTCCTCAGCCTCATCCCTGAATGTTGCAGCAGTGGGACGTCCGTGTGGCTCTGGGCCAGAAACACAAGTTACTGTCACTTTAATTAGTGCACTGTAGGAAGAAGTCCGCAAAACGCACGGGACAAGAGTCAACTCAATGCGATCGGATTTAGCTGGCCCTTGCACATCGGAGGGTCAAATTCAACTACATTGAAAGAAAAGGAATGAATGTGTTGAAATAAAAACAACATGGCCTCAGACTGATGCTAGGGTTTGTTTCTTCTAAGTTGAGTGTATATGAATCATGAGATATTAAAGAACCTGATATTACAGATGTGTTATAATCAGACTTATTTCAGGGTCGTGACACGTTTCAGCTGCACTTCAGAAGTGTCACTGGTCTAACTGTGACCTAATGGGTGATTTTAGAGTCATTTGGTCAACGCCATAAGGTAGTGTAACTGTACTTGAGGTTGCTCTTGTTCTCGAGGTCTTGGCCTTGGTCTTGGTCTCGGACTCGAGAGCACATTTGCACTCGGTCTTGTTTTGGCAGTACTTGGACTCGGTCTTGTCACTTACAAGTACAACGTTTTCATCCAGGCTCTGTTTAGTACATTGATATTTGATTAGTTGAAGTCCACTAGACAAAGTGTTGGTATTTTAAAGAATACTTCTGTGTGCTGCTTGGTGGCAGAGTGGATAGCACATATGCCCGCTTCATCGACTGGTGTCCAGAGTTTGATTCCAGCTCCGTCCTGTCCAGTCTCGTCCCCCTGTCTCGCTGCACTGTCCTTTCTAATGAATCCCACAGGCCTGTGTGATTAGAGGCTATAACCAAGGCTTTTTAACATGGTGAGTTGTATGTTATATGTTTAGATTTGCATTTGGTTCATTTAATGCATAATACATTGTTTGGCGTGTTTTTAAACTGGTCTTGTCTCGGCCTCTGGACCCTGTGGTCTCGGGTCTTGGTCTTGATTAGAGCCGTTCTGACTCCTACACTACCATAATGTGAGGTGCCAGAGTTGCTAAAGGCCAGAGTGTGACAAGGGCTGGGAGATATATCTACAAATATTGGGAGTATATTTTTTTTATGTAGTATTTTATGAAGATACAAAAAGAACCAATAAAAAGAAAGAATAATTGTATTGTAATCCTCGAGGTCAATGGAATCATGGGATATTTCAGCACTTTTACATGTTCAGTACATTAAAGACATAATATTTTATTTTGGATCTGGCTTATCTTGTTTATTAGTCGACCAATTTTCCTGGTATTTCAAGGATTCCGGAGTAAATTTGGAGTTTATTCTGCCTTTTAATCATGCAATCCTAGTTTACTGGTACTTTTCAGTATAAAAGGTGGTTTTCTTTTGCATGTGCTGTGTTCTTGTGGTCTTTTGAGTGCAGTTTGGGTCAGATATTTGGTCAGATCACAGAAAAACTTCATAGTATTGAGGCCTTTCACCAGCTCCACACAACGTCCATTTAACTTTTAATTCATTCATATATTCTAATAGTTTATTTACAGTCCATGTCTTTAGTCAACAATGTATTTATGTAGTTGATTCAGGCCCTAATAGACAGGGCTTTTTGATTGACAACGCTACAAAAATCTGTTACAAGTCCGACAATTGTCCCCGGCCTGCAAACTACGGTTCGAGGAGTTTAGGACTCGATAAACCTCCAGCTCTCTCCTGATTTATGATAATACCATCTCATACAAGCTTAATAAAGTCATCAACATGAAGCATTATGAAGTCTTCGTCGTAAACAGAGTCGACTATATTGAGTTCACTATCTCCTCACTGTCTCACATTTCATTTCCTCTGTCTCGGGCCTGTTCTTCTGCTCTCCTCTTCTGACGTGTTGTTCAAACATCACTCATAACCCCCGTTTAGTCAAGAGAGAAACAAAGCTGTCAAGGCAAATGTACTTAATTATTTAGCACCGTGTGTGTGTGTAAAACTGACACGCATAAAGGGACGTTTTTTGAGTCTAGTGTGGAGAGAAGATGCCCCCCGTCGCTTTGACCTAGACTGTGAAATAACAAATTTACCCAAAGCAAGATGCGGATTTGGCTCTGGAGATATATTTGCTGCTGTAACAGAAACGGATACTGGAGGTTGAAGAGATTAGAGAGAAAGTAAAAACAGACTTGGGCAGTTTCTCGCCCCTCTGGCCTGGACTCCAGCTTTAGACTTTGTGATCCACTTTAAAAGTCCTCGGCGAGTTTAGCCCTTTTTTGCAAAAAGTCAAACATCAAACAGGTGGAGATCTCATCATAAATTAGAAATGTAACGCTGCGGGGATTGGGGGACTAGATTATAAATGCGTTTTACTGTGTCGACATGTTAAAAGTGCCCTCTGCGTTACTGGGGTGATAACAAAGACAGGATTAACACTGGGGCGAACTAACTGGCCTTTAATTCAAAATCAGATGCTCTCCTCTGTGATGCGGGATAAGAGGAGACTTACTTCGTATTAATGGTGACGAGGAAAGTATTTATGACTTTTTTTTAAATGAAGACTAATTTAAGAAGACTACAGTATATCACAATAATCTACTAATTCTATTGTGAAAAGATTTGGGGCCAAAGATTCTGAAAAAATGCAAGTTACCACTGATTCCTCATGTCCCAAGGTTTAAAAGTTGATGTTATTAAATTAAATGAATATTGTTGTGTTTAGTAGAGTTGTTGTTTCAAGATGCAGTGTTGTGATACTATTAAACTGCAGAGTTATACACTTTATAACCGGCTGACTACTGAATAGGACTGCGACTGCAGGGCGGAAAAGGCAACTTATCTATGGGTTTCAGAGCTTGCACCGTTGCCATAGCAATCCCCAATATTATATATTTTCAAAAGGAAAAAAAGTCCTCAAAGTGTTGCAGGAAGCTGAAAACCCATGAATTCATTGGACAATGTGCACATGAAATTGCAATGCATTTTTGTATTCTACATAATTAAAACACATGTGTGTTTAACACTGGTTTGAAGAATCCATTTATCAGGATTTAGGACACATATCATAACAAGTATCAGGATGCACAGCCCTAGTGTACAAGCCATGGTCATATTTTGGTTATAATGTTGTTATTTCCCCACCACAGTAAACTTCTTGCATGGCCTGCTATTGGAAGAGAGATGCGGAATAGTTTCTCTTAAGATAACGTCAGGTCAATTTGCAAATTAAAACTGGTGAAGATCAAAAGTAAAAAGCATGAACCCAAAAATGATGAGCACTGTGAGCATTCAAGGGGATAATGTCAGCATTTCCCTTCAGAATCCACCATCACATCCTCTGCTCGTTGTGAAGGTGAGCGGAGGTCAGCTGGTGCAGGGGAAGCCCTTTTGTTTTTGGAATACAAATGACACTGACTCCTTGGAGAGGAGAAACGCACTCTACACTGGTGTGAGCCACTGACAATAACTGCTGCTGCTGCTGCTGCTGCTGTGAGGCGTCATATCAGCTGCAAGACGCCGCAGTAACATCTCTGACGTGCAGGGGATGTTACTGTGGCACTGCCATGTCTCCTGTAGATGCACATCACTGTTACAGCCTTCACCTTAATGACATCATCTCCATCATCTCCGGCGAGCCCGTGCTGCAGTGGGAGCACAGTAAACCCCCCGGTGTATCATGGGAGAAAGAGGGGGGACTCCGATCATGCACCTTTACGTCCTGACACAGCAGCACGCGCGCGCGCACAGAGGAGATCCTCGCGCGCCCAAAGCAGCACCGCACACACTGGCTTCATCCCATTACTGGATTAAAGGCTGGCCATGAATGGACGTCGCTGCGGAGGCTTTAGTCCGCTGAACCGTCACACCGGGGTCAGCGCGGGCACACACTGTACCTGCTGCGTGTAACCATGGCCATGGAGTGATTTATAAGCCTGTTGTTAGAATAAACCCACGGCGGCTTCATTCCCGGTCTTCCCCGTCGCTCGCTGCAGCATCCCACGTCAAACACAATGATTGTAGCTGTGGAAAAGGACCGAGCGAGCAGAGGTTTGAGGTGACATACCTTCATTGCAGCTCCCGCTGAAGGAATCTGCCGAGTAATGTCAGGACAACGACCATCGCCAGTGTTATTGTGCAGAGCGGCGGCGGCGGCGGCGGCGGCCTCAAACCATTACGTCTTCACTCTCTCTCCAGCTGCTCCGTGCGCGTGTCTGAGCGGAGTAAAGAGCATAACGTAATGGTCACGGAGAGCCGGAGCCAATCACAGCGCACGCACACGGCACTGGTGCGTTCAACAGCCAATCAGAGACGAGGCACGAGGAGTGGGCGTCCATCGCGAGCCGTGCGTAAAGACGACCGACGCACCGTCCTGTTTCCACAGATCTGCTCTCATTCCGATGAATTCAATCACTTTTTCCAAGGTTGATGCGTGAACATTTTAGAGTTGGAAACATGTGAAGCATCTGACATGGGAATAACGTGGTGCATAATGATGTTTTGTCACTGATGTTGTTTTCATGAGGAAAAACGCTGCAATATTGATTTTGAAGTGTGTAAACCAAGGCAGTAAACGTATTGATTGACAGCCATAGTGCACTAGGACTGAGCCGCAAAAGGCCATGACAAATTATATGTAGATCTGAAACCATCAGCGTGAAATCTGAGCTTATTTCTGTTTCATGGTTTTATTCAACTCCAAGCACCAATACTTCAATAAAATGTAGCTCTGTATGCGACATCGGCCTGTGACACATTATTCAAACGATGTTATTTTTTTCAGGCTAAATCTGCTCTGAAGCCTAAAATATATCTCTGTTTTGAGCAGGACATATTTAGCAGGAGCGTGTGCGTGAGCGCGCGCCAGGCTGCGCCTGCACGAGGCTGATTACAGAGACGCAACTTAAGCGCGTGGTCACTGCGCGCTGTGAGCCGCAGGGGGCGCTACTGCGACCAGACCTGACCTGCCTGTGTCTGTGTGTGAGGCGGAGACGTCTCTCCTCACACAGCGGTGCACTTAGGGTCTGAGGAGCACTTTAATGCAGCTTAATCAGTTTAGGACCTCCGCTGTTTACATCAAACACAGAATACAGAGCCTGAGGCCAACAGTGACATACTTTATACCACATTGGCCCTGGTTTATCTGCTCTCTGCTCTGAACTCTAAAAACGTTTGAACTATAATACTGTATGACATAATATTGCATGCTAACTTCAAGTTTGCTAAACATGAATAAACTTTACTATTCCTTATACAGGGCAAACATAAGGGAGCAGAATAGAGTTTGAACAGAGCTTTGAATACAAAGATAAAGAGGCCAATTTGTTTTGGTTGTAGGAAGTATTAATGGAAATGTGTTTACTTTGATAAATGTATGTGCTTCCCCAGGAAGCAAGCTCACATTATACACTAAAGTTATGGATCTGATGGGAATCCTTGTATGTGGCGGCGACTTGGACTGTCATGTTCAGCCGACATTAGATGTTTCTAACCCACAAAGTAGTAAATCTGATCAACTTGGCAAATTACTTATACATAATATAGAGTTAACTGATATCTGGAGAGAGAGGATTCCCAATGTCTGCCAATATGCATTTCCAATCCACATAAGAGCTATACTAGAAAAGATGGGTCAAAATTCATCTGCATCACTATAGATCTGGAACAGAAACAGAAAAACAAACTCTGGAGATTTGATATTAGGGTTCACCAAAATAATGTAGAAGAAATACCATATTTTCTAGATAATGTTAATTTTCCCGCTAGACAGAAGAGCATAACAAAAAATGAGGTGCTGAAATAATAACTAAGTTGTATAACACAACTAAACAACTAAAAAAACAATAACCCTCCAGGGAGCAACGGGTTCACCTCAGAGTGGTATAACGTTTTAAAAGACTCACTCACTCCTCTGCTTTTGTCAACTTTGAACATGGCCCTTGAAGTTGGAAGGAAGCCATCATATCCTTAATACGAAAGAGGGGAAAGATCGACTTGTATTTATATATATACACACCTCAATTATGTCCAAAAGAATGGTACAAATACTCCCAAATCTAATTCACAATGATCAGACTGGATTTATTAACACATGAGAAACATAAGCCAACACATGATAATATTTATAATGAACCAAATACAAAAACAACAAAACAAAGCAGTAATCTTGATGCTGAGAAAGCTTTTGACTACGTTTGTTGGCCTTATTTACTTAAAGTCATGCACACATTTGAAGTAGGCTGTTTGCTTTTTATTTAGAACAGTTGACTTTTTTGACACCTCCATTTCACTCAATTTCAGCACTATATATTTGGGACTCAAAACCCCTGATATGGACATTATAGATGGATACTTTTGGAACATACTCTTGGCAGCAGGAGAAAAGTCCATCACAAAAAAATGGATGACACAAGTTGCACCTATAGTCAAGGACTGGACAGACATCACACGGACAATAAGAAAATCAAAATAAAATCATCACTTAATTTGACTTAATTTGGGACTTGGGACTGGGTAACTTTGGACACTATTTTGGGTTTGATGTGTTGTGATGTTGTGTTACATGTGTTCAACTTTTGTTGGGTAATTATTTCAGATTTTGTCGTCCAGTCTAAGACCAACACATGAGCCTTTTATTTTACAGTGGCATCACCACTTCCTGATTTGAAGGACTTTTCTTGGGTTTCAGATTTCTGTCATATGCAACATTTTGTCATTCAGCAGATACAACACTAAATAGTTTATCACTATAACAACGGTCCTAATGTCATCATTCTGAAACTCATGGGAATCAATATATTATGCAATATAATATATAACACTTTTGTTTTGCTACCATTTTTCATAAGCTGAAAGATATTAAACTAGACCCATTTCTCTCAAATATTGTTCACAAATCAAAAGTCAAAAATATATAATCCATCCCGCCTCAGAGGTGTGGCATATCAAAATGCTGATGAGATTGATGAGAAATTGCACAGATGTGCCTGAGGCTGGCCACAATAAAAGGCCACTCTGAAATGTTCAGTTTTGCTTTATTGGGAGGGTCAGAAACCCTGTCAGTGCCTTGTGGAACCACAAAAATGACCGCCAAAGTTACTGACATTGGTAAGAACTGGAACACACTGACCCAGTGCGTCCCAAACATGCTCTTGCTCATTGCTGTATCATTCATCCATAACCATCACCTCATGTTGAGGCACATCATGCACAGCTCTATGTCGCAAGGATCTGTACACAGCTTACTCACCTGAAATGTCACCCATTAAGCATGTTATCCTCCCAATCATCTCAATAATCAAAAGACTGTGAAGACATTAGACAACAACAACTAATAGATGCATTTGGCTCTTCGCCATCTGGCACAGTTTTGGCCCTGGAATAAAGCCTGCTGTAAACAGAAAACATGTTCTCAGCATTTAAACCTCGTGTGTGTTTGTGGTGGTTCATACTGAGTAATCTTTGGGACAGTATCCAACTTGTAACTTATCTTTTGGTTGCGGAACAGAGCCCAAAATAAACTTCACCTCTAAACCCTGGCGTCCTGTGTCTCGTTTCCTGTAAAGCATTTGTTTTACTTTCAGAGCCACAGCAGCGTGAAGAGTCTTAAATTTCACTCAATTCTTTTTCACCATCTCACGTTCTAGCGCGTCTGCTCTTGTAGGTCCCACACTCTGCCGCTAGAAGGCGTACGTGATCTGTGTTTCATAACGGACCATGGCGTTTCTCAGTTTAATGGCTTGTGAAATCAAGTTACTTTTCTACTTTAAAGCATGTTTTGGAAAATGTAACACCTTTGTGCTTGCTTAGTTACAAAATACTTTCATAGAAGAAGAAATTCTAGCCTATTAGTTATGAAATGAACATGTTGAGTATTCTGATAACAACAAGGGTGCACGGTGGCAAAGGCGCAAGAAGGAGATCATGGGTTCGATTCCCGGACCAGACCAACATCACATGATCTCTCTGGGTGGAGTCTGCATGTTCTCCCCGTGTTATCGTGGGTTCTCTCCGGGTTCTCCGGCTTCCTCCCTCCAAAGACATGCATGTGTTAGGTAAAAATTGGTAACTCTAAATTGGCCCTAGTGAATGAATGTGAGCGTGAACTGTCTGTAATGTCTATGTCTCTGTGTTGGCCACTGTCCAGGGTGTACCCCGCCTAAGGCCCGAAGTCACTGGGATAGGCTCCAGTCACCCGCGACCCCGAAAGGGAACAAGCGGTAGAAAATGGATGGATGGATGATAACAGCAATCAAAGGATATAATGTCAATCCAATAGAAATGTATTAAACCTGTTTTTAAACCTATCCATCTGGACCAGAACCTCCCGCCACAAGAACAGTTTATTTCCCTCTGAATACTTTAAAACACGGGCCACTACCACAACCAACAACTATTTACCCTTTTTACACTATTTACACTATTTTCTGTCAATGTCATGTATACATCACATAAAGTATATTTTTTATTTAGTTGGTTATTGTGTAATTGTATGCATGCCTTGTTTTATGTACTTATTATATTTATTCATTGTTGTATGTTGCACCTTAACGCCGAAGCAAGTTCCTAGTTGCCGAAGCAAGTTCCTAGTTAGTGAATCTTGTTCACTGACAATGGCAATAAACCTTTTTTCTGATTCTTATCACAACATCACTTTTGTCATTTTTATTTTGAATCAGCTCTTTAATAGCATTTTTGACTATAAACGACATACTCTATATTTAAATGTAGCATATTTTCAAAACATTCACAATGTTATCTACATTTCAATATATTACCCACAATTAACCCCTCGCATAGAAGACTATTTATTTTATTTTATATAAAGTAAATCAAAAGACACTGAGAAAGTACCTGAACTGTGAGAAAGGGTACATGATTTTCCAATGTTATGTTTTTGTATTTTTTGAGACTATATATATATATATATATATATATATATATATATATATATATAAATTGTGTCAAATAAATGATGGCTTGTGAAAGTCCCAATGTAGTTTTCACAATGTCTTGACCTACTTTCCCCTGTCAGTGGAAAGAAGTATACATACTTGTGTGACAGCTTGGGGACGCTGCAAACATACTCACATTTCATGTGCTCTGTTCATTTTGCCATCAGGCGAGGATAAAGTGTTTCATCAAAGCCTGACATTTGTGAGGCTTTGTGTTCCTTCTGCTGTTGTGTTGTGAGGCTAATTATACACAATCAAATCCATTTCAGAAGTGTCTTAATGAGCAAGGCCAGTGTGCCTCAAATACAGACCACACACTTAGCAGTGGTGGAAGCACAGATACAGGAGCAAGGGAAATACTCAAGTAAAAGAAAAAGTATCACTTAACAAATCTACTTGAGTGAAAGTTTTGAAGTACATGTTTAAAAATATACTTTAAGAGTCCAAATTAAAAGTCTCACACAGATTTTGACAATTGTTAAAGTGTTAGATGTGGTGACAGACAGAAGACTCCTTCTATCTCTGTCATCAATAAGTGACATTCAATCAAAAATGTAGGGACAATTTACACACAAATGACGCATTTTTCTGACAATTATTTCGCAAAATAAAGGTGTTATCAGGTATTATTATTTGTCAAATTCTGACTGTTGTGTAATTCATCTGGGCCGAGGCAGAGTGGCTGCAGCGGTCAGCATTACAGGGGCATTAATCTGTTCCCCTGACAGCTCCAGACGGGACTAGACCCTCTCATACTGTTCTGCTGAATGCTGACACCGTTACACTCCACTCCCACAGGGCTCGTCCAATATCTGTGGAGCGTCATGTGTTTGCTGTAAACACACAATAAGCACACAGGTCCACGCTGTTACAGCCCCTGGAAGACTGAAAGATTATATATATATATATATATATATATATATATATATATATAAAAAAAACTAAACTGTTGTGCATATTGGTTTCCTCGTGCACAAACCGATTAGACCACCAGAAAGTCAATTGTTTTTTTGAAATGCTGAAGCTTATACTAGATTACTCTGAAGATCAGTGTCCAAACACAGAAAGGATATAATGGATGGAATAAGTTACACAATATTAATCTAATATCTAGTTTTGGGACATTTAGATTTGACAATGAAGAATTGTTGAGAAGATTAGCATTTACAGCATTTTACAAAAGATATGGAAAGATATTTATGTTTCAATATTTATTTATACTTGCACTATAATTAGAAAACTAGGCCATGGATCCTTGGAATTTGTGAAAAGAAATAATCCACAGACGATTTCCCTGACAGAAACCAAAGAGTTTGGGGAAATGTTAAACAGTTGTCTGAAGTGTTAAGTTACGTAATTGTATGTATATTTCAAAGTAAAAGTCACAATGTTATTCTGAAGCATCACCGGCCCATATAAATACCACGCACTGTGCACCCAGAGACGAAGACAACCTTAAAGTGCAAATGAGTAAACATTTTATTTCTGCCATCAAAGGTAGTCATTTACTCTACATGGCCACAGGCGCGCAATAATTATACATCATAAAGAAAACACAATTATCCTGCTCCCTGTACACAACACACACTTCTTGAAACTGTTCTTTTATATATTTACTTAGACTATGCAAGCTACATGATAAAATACCACAAAAACATGGAGGTATATGGTGCAGAGGAGATTTGTATGAAAATAATTCAATTTGTTCCATTAAACCGAGCGGGCATCCTTCCTGCTGCCTCTATTTGAGTCTATAAATAGCCTGAATCATAAAAGACTATACTAGTATTATCTGGGGCTGGTCCTATTTGCAGCGTAAAATAGATTCTGTGTTCCCCATCTGGGTCCGAGGTAGTCCACGGTGATGGCTTCATCTCCTCAGACAGATGCTTTCAGATCAGTATTACCTCCAAACAAACAAACAAAAATGCACATTTCCAAATAAAATATAGTGTGTCTGCTACGATGATGAAAGTACTAGTGCTGCTCAAATATAAATGGACAATAAATGATGAGATGATTCAGCCTTGGTCAGACGTCGCCACGGGCGCAGGAGAATTATTCAAACTCATTACTCCACAAATAGGCATTATCATTTCCACTGCAGAGGATGAATTAATTACTCGTTCATCAGGTCAAGTGTACTTATTATTGTACATAATACACAGGATTATTACATACGTCAATGTTCAACACTTTTACAGATTATTTGTTTCTGGGTCTTCACCATATGATCAACAAAAGGTTAAAAACTGCTTTTAAAAATCTTTTCTTTATCTTCTTGATCTTAATGTTCTCTACTCACAGTTTTTCACTAGACATTCCTGCTTCAGAGAAAGGAATTCCGGTTCTGTGTGGACGTCTTCTCCCTGTGTCTGGATCACAGTCTGAAGGTGCATATGCTCCCACGTGGCAGTTTGACCATTTTCTGACTGTTTGAACAATCGTCACATAAAACAATTATGATTTGACAAAAGATATCATCCGGTAACACTTTTATTTTGTTGAATGAACATTTAAACTGTCAGAAGGTTGTGTCAGCTGTGTGTAAAATGTTTCTGTTTTTTCATCAGTCACAAAGCGATTCTGAACTCAGCTCTATTTCCTGTCATTTTAAACTTTTAGTTTTCAAAATGTCTCCACAAACTGCAACTTAACGGATGTAAAACGATGATAAATATTTACCACAGCTTCTATACAACCAAACTAAGTCATAATTACAAAAACATGAGAACCGTGATATATACTTTAATATTAACAACTTCTCTTCTCTTTTTTATTAGTTATTCACGAGTTTTAATATCTCAAATCAAAATACGCGCACTGGAGTTGACCTACATAATTCATAGTTAAGATGCTAAAATAAAACAGTTCTCTCATAAGAGGCAGAAGACCCATAATGCTCTTGGGCATTTTGCAGCCCCCATTCAAGCCCGCTACAGTGCCCCTTACGCAAAGGCACTTATCCCCAAGCTGCCGTTGTAGAGCGGCCCGGAGCCTGGGACGGCCCACAAGTCTGAGATCCCTGGATGAACCCTCTCAGTTCAAAAACATGCCTGAAGTCGGAGCACCTGCCGGGGCCGACCATCAGTAATGTATTGGAAAGTTATTCTGAGCGAGCAGCAGGGTGAGAAGAATCACCTCCCACTGAAATGAACCGCTACCGTTCTGGATGTCGGTTGGTGCTGAAGCCCCCATGCCTGAAGCTCCAGCCGATCCTCCTCCTCCTCGCGCTCCTCCTCCTCTGCCTCTTCATACAAACTGGGCTCCTCCACCGACGTCTCTATGTTCGTGCAAAAACCGGCAAAAGAGTGCGTCTCGCTGTACTCGTAGATCGTGGGCAGGCTGCTGCGTAATCCAAACCTGCGCCGTAAAGCCACAAGTAGCGGCTGTGGGACGGTGTAAATGTCCACATTGTTCCCCAGGTCGATCCAGGCCAGGCAGGGAAACTTCCTCGGGTCCTTCACCGCATCAGACAGGTCTTTGAGGATGGAAACGGTGAGGCGGTTGCCGTTCACAGCCAAGATGGTGAGTTTGGGCATGCCGCCGAGGAAGGGCAGCAGGAGGCGGAGGCTTTCGTCCTGAAGCTCCGTGAAGCTGAGGTCCACAGCAGACACGGAGTCGCTGCTGCTCTGGAGGTACAGGGCCACTTTCTGAACGTCCCGGCCCGATAAGGGGATGCCTGACAGGTTAACCACATCTCCTGAAAGTTTCTTCTTCAGAGCCGTCTTCAAACTGAAACACAAAACACATACAAGAGTTAGTTCCCAAAGACAAATTATCTCAGTTGTTGGCGCTGTACCAGAATGTTTATGCCAGATATACTGTATTTGGTCCAATATGGATTTAGAATAAAATAGGGGGGTTGATCCCGAGAAGAAGAAAGAAGAAGTGAAAGTATCTGGCCTCGTACATTTTGATCTTTGTCTCCCTCTCGATTTGTTTAACTAACCTACAGTCTGGAAGATGGCAGGGGCGCCTTGTTAATTTACGACTAGGCCGAGCGAACAGGCCAAGCGAGGAGGCTGAGGGGCCTTGAGATGCTTCGTATACATCTGTGTTTTCTTATGATCTCATTTCCGTAACTTCTCCTCTGGTTCTACCCAAATATGGATATTCTTTACATCTGGTTTTCCATTGGTTAATATGTTCTGATGTCCTGTAATCTGACACTGCTAGAATCTGTAATAAACTAACTCTTATTAGTACAGAGCTTTGTCAGCTTGTATCTTTTATTTACACACGACGGCCTCACGGAAGCACCACTCCAGTCACCACAGAAGCTTTATCTTCTGTCTAATACAAGCAGAGGGAGGATTACAACGGGTGGTGGTGCCCGATACAGATTTCTACATAAGGTGAATAGAATGTTTTTCATGAACAAGGAAGTAAGGTCGGTGCACTGTTAGCATGCTAGTTGTTGTTAGCATTATTGTGATAAAATGTGAATATATGATTATATTTCTGTGATGTATTTTATCTGCATAATAGTGATATTTTATCTGCATCATTAGTCAGAGAAAAACGGGTGTGTGACAGCATTATTGTTTGTGAAGGTGTCGTAAAGAATGTTGCCCCGGGGGGGGGGTGTGCCAGCCCAGAGGAGTTTGGGTAATGTTTACCCAAGGCTTGATCTCTAGGAAAAATACCAGCTGAAAAACAAGTGCCTTGATGTGAAGCTGACCAATGAGAAATGTGACCCGCCTATTCCAGAATATCTAATAAAACCAACCAGCATGGGAAAAAACGGGGTGAGACGCAGGAGGGTCACGCAGGCTGCGTACCACAGCTTGCGTGATCAGTCCCGGCGTTTTCTCCCAAGCTTGCCATACAAATGTCTGATATTTCTGTGTCGTTTCATATTCTAAGTTGAAATGTGTTAAGGAATAGCATTGGTGTATTGTCTGATTCCATGATAATTATCGCAACAGCAAAACTCTGCACTGGTCTCGCACTTGTTGTGATAAGCCCTCTTATAATCTTGTCATATTGAATCATTAGGATGTTAGGGACGTGAGGGATAATGAGAGAGTACACATATTGACTGCATCGTAATAATAATGGTGTTCCGCTTTGGCCCGACACGCTACAAACAGGAACAGGACGAGTGCGGCGATCAATAATGCAAAGAGAGAATTCCCCTCAAGGAACAAGTGCCACTATCTTCAGATCCAGTCACGCTGCTGCCAAAAACAAGACAAACGTCAAACAGCGACTAAAATTAAATTGTAAACCGAAACAGTATTATTTCTATGCTAATCACGTTTCTCTTTCCGGCCTCACGGCAAAATGTGTTGTTATTTTATCTCCTAAAAACACATAATTAAGCTCAAGTTTCTCAACTCACAGACGCGTTCATGGTGCATTAGGCGAACTGTGCACAGCAGTTACATTGATCATAGAACCAGTCATGAATGATACATCAAATGTTATGATTCCTGTGAGACGAAACATAACAGTTTTCTGATTATTCCCCACGTGGGCACCAAACAATAGCGAAATCCTAATTTGCTTTCATTCATCTAGCCTAGCTTCAAACTTTCTGAACGAAAAGTAATAATATTGTCACATAAAGGGCCAGATAAAAAAAGTGTTTGTCACATAGTTTGTAATAATAGGACTGTTAGCCGTTGTGCACAGAGCTAGATGAGTGTTACTTTTGGTCCAAATAGATAATGGATAATGACTCTTTTGTGGTCCCAGCACACTATGATTCTTTCTGATAATGTATTTGAATGTGTAAAAGTTGTAACAGATATACACTGTTTAAGAAGCGACATTTCCCCTGCCACATTCTATTATTGTATCTGAAGCCGCTGAGAAAAGGCACTTCACTGTCTGAAATGAGGTGTTTTGCTTTTATATGAGCTGCACAGGGGTTAAAATGGTATAAGAAGCTATAAGGAAGACACACACGTGAACAGACAACAGTGATGGGCCGTTTAGTTCAGTTCCAGCTCCAAGAACTAACTCTTTGTAAAGAATGGAATGAGCTGATGCCCAGTAGATGTAGAGGGACATCTTTGGCTGCTCCTGCTCAGATCTGAGGACAGACAATGATCTATTATCACCTATTAGTTTTGGCTCCAATTGACAAAAATGTATATCTTGATATAGTTTTGAGAGTGTCCCGATGACAATATTATATTATCATTATGCCAATCCAGCAGAAATATGTTAAATCATACGTCTTTTAATGTACATTAGTTGAGGTTTGATTATCAGACAAATGTGAAATGTCTGTAATATAAAAAAACTAAATATAATATAATCATTGTACGCCTCTATTTGACCATTTACAACATACATTTTTAAAATGTTTGTTTTTAATCAGCTCTTTTTGTTGCATTTTGGCTATAAACTATATACTCAATATTACATTTTGCATATTTTCAAAACAACATTCACAATATCAACTAAATTTCAATATATTGCCCACCTCCATTGCCTCTAAAATCAAATAGCATAAGATCTTCAACAGAAAATAATAAGCAGTGCACACAATATTCCTCCATTAGAGACTGTGAATACAAGTCTACTTCTACTTCAACCCTTTTAGCGTAAGATGGATGTTATCAGAAGAAATCCCAAAGGGCAGGTCATTAAAGGGTTTTGTTTTCACCCTCCCCCTATCCCCGCCCACAGCACCGTACTCAGACAAATATCTGCGACTGCGTCATACAAGCGGGGTTAAAAAATGTCATGTAGCCATTTTCGAACAATGAAAATATGTCAAATAAGATATGTTTCTCGCTACGGTGAAATGACACTTCTGCAGTTTTGAACAGAAAGTTAATTGACCTGTTGCTGCGTTCATGTGCACCTCCGGAACTCGGGAAAACGTTTTTCCTTGTTGAAAAATGCACCAGTCGGGAAAGAAACGTGCCTAACTTCCACACTTGACATCACCTGCTCTGGAGACAGATTATTTGTGATTTTATCTTCAATGTGCAACAACAAATATGAGATAATATAGATCCGACACTACTGTAATTAATAACCAATGAAACATGAACTAGTAGGATGTTTTCCAAACCAAATCACGTTTGGAAAAGCTGGAAACAACATAATCTTACTGGTTACCTTTATTAAACACTGTTAAAGAGCGACTCGTGACATCATCATTTTCCAAGATAAAAATCACATGAACCCACACTTCACATCTCGAAAACCTGAAGACCACATGAGCACAGCACATAATATCTATGTAAAGTATTGATTTGCCTATAATACTAAATACCAGAAAAAAGCACATGATGTTTGTGAGCGCACTGATTTAAAATCTAGGTGTAAAACCATCCATCTGATTTAAGTTTGTGTTCAGTGGAGCCTCAGGTTTCTCCAGCTGGGCTCTATTACCTCCCTGAACCTCATGAATCGACCAGCAACATTCTTTACATCTGCATTGCACGGCTTTTGATCCACCGTGCTATTGATTTCCTGGAGAAGCTATAATTCCTCTCCTTCAAAATCCAGACCCCCCTCCCTTTCGTCTAATCTTGCCGTGGCCTGTTCCAAATCTCACCCCCGTAATTTGTTTTGCTTGTTTTTTTGCTTGTTCAGTGAAAAGGAATTTAAATTTACAGCTGCCCTCCGGCGCTGCAGATGTGAATATGAGGTCATTTTTTTTACCTGCCACTGTTTCTGCGTTTGCTGTTTTCCGTTCAACCAGAGGGCACCACATCCCGCCGTGCATATTTATGAAGGTCTGCTCACAATAAGTCATAACTTTTATTGTGTATTCCGTTTTTGCCGCCGACACTTGAGATGAATTGCCCAGGGTCAGGACGGGACGAAGAACACAGGAATACTCTTAACACTGCATCGATTGGACACATTAACATTATCTACAACAGCGGCTTTCCTTACAAATGACTCGACCAATCAGTATAAATAAATCCATAAATTATGCCTGCGTGCCTTTTGTATCTGGTTGTTTCATGTTCATTCAAAAAACACCAATCTACGGTTAAATCATTTGAGGTGATGTTACAGTAAATGTTGTACAACGTTAAACCCTTGTGAATGAATTGTGTCATTATTATGAGTTAGACATTAGTTTAGTTTCATGTGTATTGTGCTAAGTTGTAGATTTATTTGTGTTAGATTAAAGGTGCACACTATTTAATTCATCTGATAAGAAATAGATGCCGTTAGTGGCAGGTCAGGTCAGGAGAGGCAGCATCAAGGCATTTCTGAGCAATAGAAACACTCATCATGAAATGTTGAGTTAAAATACTCAGTGTTTTTTCCCCACCAAATCCTTCACATCATGTTTAGGGTCAGGGTTCAATGACAAAGTAACAGAAAAGTTACACAATGTACCGGTGTTTTGGTTTGAATCTGATAGTAAGTATAGTATAATATAGTATAGTACAACTTTTGTGTTTTATGTGAGTGTTTGTAATATGTTTTCTTTTTATGAGTTATAAACTCAGTTAAAGATAAAGTAAAGAGTTTGCTTTGAAGACAAATTTACCTCACAGATTTAGAGCACAGAACAGAAATATCTATAAAGAAAGACCTTGAAAAATGGAACCTTATTCCATATTTTAGTCTAAGCCAAAGGATTCAAACTATCAAAATGTTTTGCCAAGATTTCTCTTTCTATTCCAGACTCTGCCAAATGCATCCCCAACCGGCTGTTTGATGAGTGGAATAAAATATACTCCAGATTTATATGGCACGGTAAAAAAGACATTTTAGACACTAAAACTACCAAATTAAAAAACATGGTTGGGGTTTACCTGGTCTGAAAAATTAGTTTCAGCTCAAATCAGAGCGTTGCTGCACTGGTGTGACCCAGAATGTGAAGCTCAATGGAAAAATAGAGTGTAAAAAGTGTAAATTGATTGTAGTGTGGTGCCGGAGGTCCCTGTACAGGCCTTACTGGCAGATGACAAACTGAGTCCTTTGGAGGACAAGATAATCCCTGGGTAAAATCTGTGTTTACAACATTAAAAAAGATGATCAAAACTTATAAGTTAAACAAATATGTTGAAATCCTAAACTGGTTGGCACCGACCTGTCCGTCTGTGAGAGTCGGATCTCTCCTTCACTGGAACTCCTCCAGGTTTCTACGCTTTTTTCCCAAAGAGGTTTTTTTGTAGTTTTTCCTGGCCGAGAAGGAGAGTCTAAGGACAGAGGACCCTGGGACATCGTCCCTCGCCACCACAGACATTGTCTGACTTCATCGCCACCACAGACATTGTCTGACTTCATCGCCACCACAGACATTGTTGATTCATTTCTCCCTGTGGCCCTCAGAGGCAACTGTTGTTGTGATTTTGGGCCTTACAAAAATAAATTGATTTGATTTGATTTGATTTGATTTGATTTGATTTGACCTGAGATTTAAGATTTGGATAACAAAATGCATAAGACGTTTTTTTTTACTAGATTGTAAAAGAAAATCTAATGAAAATAAATGTTGTATGCTGAAGGAGTCCATTGGCTTAGAGAAATAAAACTTCTGTATTTACATATGAGAAGTTATCATAATCAGGAAATAAAACAATTAGCAATTATAACCCTCTGACTTCATCTTTATTAAGGCAAATAAATCAGAACTTTCAAGGGGAATAATATCTCAAGTATATAAATGCATTAATGATTTGGACAGCTAATCTACTAAATACACGGGAAAAAGAGGTTTTGACAGACGAGGAGTGGGACGCAATGGAGGACCACAAAGGCCCACGTTTGGAGGGGATTCAGTTGGAAGAATGTGACCTGTCAACACCATGTCAAAGAGCTCATTATTCACAGGGAGAGACAACGTGATTGCCAGGAGGAAAAACATCACCAAGTGTTCTGGGACAGTCCTGTTGCACACAAATATTGGACAGAAAATTAAAAAGGCACTGCAGAATTGTTTAAATACCACAATCACACTCAATTTCAGAACTATGTATCTTTGGAAAATACTCCTGACTAACATCATAACCGACATACACAAAATGGAAAAAAACAATCCCTTCTGAGCTCAATCTGAAATAGAAATATTTGACAGACAATGGGCACAATGGGACTATTATTTTGGACTGAAAATGCCTCAACCCTTCTTTTATTTGGATGCCACCCCTTTATGTTCTAATTTTATTCATTACTTATCCTGTGTTCTCTCTGGTCCCGCCCGGTTCTGTTTTTGTAGTTTCATGTTTGTGTGTGGAGAAATATAACCTTATACCCATATATCACTTTTTTCAAATTTGAATCAGCTCTTTATTACAAACAATATACTCAATATTAACATTTTGGATAGCTTCAAAAAAACATTCACAATATCATCAAACATAATATTACCCACCTCTAACTGACAAAATAGCTTTTTATAACATGTAGAAAGGTCTTTTCCCTAAATTAATTCGAATATCTAGCGGACTAAGGAACCAGTTTAAAAATACCCAGATTGTCTAAATATAGTGAGAAGAGCTTTTGTTGCTGAGGTGCGGCGGCATGTCCTCATCTCTCACCTGAGCACACTTTAGCACCAGAGCGATGGCTTTTCTGTGTTCCTCCGTCAAACGAGAGCATGTGCAGGAGGTGACTGAGGGGGCAGGTCTAATGCCTGTTTAATGAGATACACAGTGCCTTTGACTTCCTTTCAAACATTATACTACATCCACCCACAGCACCATTGGCTTCCACTGAGCATAAACACATGGCCCGCTGCCTCTGATGTAGCTGCCACGCTCGGAGGTGTCATCTTTGCGCTCGTATCTTCAAAGTGCATGTGTCGCCGCGCCGTGTCCCCTGGTTTCCTTATTTCCTTAACAGCAACAAATCCATGCATTGACTGCCTTCCAGACCGAATCAGCTGAAAGGACTAACGATTGAGTGGGTAAATGTGCGGGATCGCGGGGAGCCACTGTCTAATTGCTTACATGGAGAGTGTGTGTGTCTGCGGGGACGTTGTTAACCTTCGCACATGGCACAAGGGTCTCTGCTCCTTCAGTTATGTAAAGCCCAGAGGGATGAGTCAAACAGCTGGAGCGAGAGCTGCGCAAACCCACCGCAGACAAATGGGATTAGGGAAACAAAAAAAGGTCAGCGGAAAGTATCCAATATGCTTCCTAATGAGTGCTTCTGTTGCAACTGGACGGAGGGTAAGGTCATCAGAGAGAGTCTGTATTCAAACATAAAGTCAATAGGGCAGTGTGCATTTGTAACAACTCTCAGCGGAACATGATACACAAACATGTTATTGAAAGAACACAAGCCAAATGCAGGTAATTATTTAAGTGCACTATGTGAGCTAGTTTTTTCTCTTAGAGGGGCCACTACCTGCTTGTCTCCATGGAAATGTTCCACATAATAGCATTTAACTTATAACAGGTGACTCATCAGGTCAAGTCAGATGTGTGGAGAGGTGAATGCAAATGTCGTATGTTTTGCCATTATTATTATTATCATTTTTTAGCATAAAAATACAAACAATTGACTCACTCCATAATGGATACTTTTTCTGTCATTCTGTGGAACGATCACGGGAAAGCACAAACATCATGGAGACAAGCAGGACAGTTACGTGGTGCACCTTAAATATCTATAAAAGATGTAAGGTCTAATGCACTTTTTTGTACTCTGAAAGTTGTTCCAGGCTTGGTGTTGGCAAGTCCGGCCGGTACAGCCATAGCGAGTCTGCGCTAAAACTGTTCATCTGCCAACAGTTTCTCTTACTATCACCGGATTCACACAGATAAAGTCATTCATGAAGTTACAATAACTGCATTGCTGTTCCTGTGTGTTTTAGTGTTTACTGGTTTTTAAATGACTTACTGGTCTTGGGCCTTCTTTTCTTTCAGAACTGCTTTTACCAAATGAACTCTGGCGGCCGCTGGTGCTTCCTCAACTGGTTCATCTGTACTCATGTGCTTTAGCTTCATGTGTGTGTGTGTTTGTGTATTTGTGTTGGTGTGTCTGTGGACAGGATGTTTTACCGAGCAGGTCTGGTGGTTGTATTACTGAGTATCCTCTCAAATGCCCCGCCCACTCACATCATTAAGATAATGAATGTACTTCACTTCACCTGAGCTTCCTCAGACTGTGAACTCAGCAGAGTTTATGCATGAACTCTTTCACTCTGTCTTCTTCTTCCATTTCATCCTCTAACGTTTCTAAAAGTCAGAGTCCCAACATTGATTAGTTTTCATGTTTTACTCCCAGCATCATGTCATCTCCATCAATAATATAATATCTTTATCACAGAGCAGTGGTTCTCAAAATCGTGGTGCTGTTACCAAAAGGTAGACGATTATATATAGTAAGATGAAGATATTGACACTAGTTACATGGTGTTGGACAATTTCCTAGTAACATATTCCTTCTAACTTCACTGCGGTGATTCCTGAGTCACTCCTGTCCAGACTTTTCACTGAACACAAAATGCCAAATAAACTGGACAAGCACCTCGTATATAACGCTCCAGCCTTCACTACTGGTCGCTCCACATCCACGACTTGTTCTCCATCATTTACTTTCATGAATGAGTAATGCAGGACGTGCTCTGCTCTCACTGGAAAATGCACTTTACAAATGACACAATAACAGCCTCTACAAACAATAGGCCTAATGGTGTTTGTTTACTCCTTTAATGGAACTTAGAATTGTATTTACCGGTATGTTTTTCAGCTTCCTTGTTTGTAAGTGACATTTTAAGGACTTTTGACAAGTAAAAAGACACAATATTGTGTTTTGAATTGTTCATTTCAATGGCGACGATCCTACTAATTCATCAGTCTGACAATGTACTATACACAGCGAGAGAAAGAAGGTTTTATAGTGGCCCATAAATCAGCCCAACATTTAAGAAACAGTTTAATAAATCATTGAAATATCAGACCTGAGCGCATTTCTATTCATGCCTCTGATTTTGGTGACTGCTTAATTGATCGCAAATGTCAGTCAAAAACTAAAATACTAGACAGAAGGTATAAGATCGTGTTTATTACTATATTTTTTATTGTTCCATCCTGTGTAAAACCTAGAAGAGCATTTTTGGGGTTCAGTATTCATCGTGCAGACTTATTGTTTATATTGTTGAATTATTTGTTTGTAGTACAACACGATTTGAGGCGCAGAGAGTTCAGTGGCTCTATATGAACTCTATATTATATAGAGTGTTTATTTTTCCATTATTATTATTATTAGTATTATCTTGTCTTACGCTAGCTGTTTTTATTTTATATTTTATATTTTATTTTTATTTTACTTGTATCTTTATTTATTTTTCCCCTCCATCCCTTGTTGGGAAATGGGAGGTTTTGTCCATAGGAGTTTTTGTTTATAAGAGTTCTTCCTATAAGTGATCTGTTCTTTTCCTCTGTATCTACCTCTGTATCTACCTGCGTTGCAACAATGAAATTTCCCCATGTGTGGACAATAAAGGATTATCTTATCTTATCTTATATTATGATGGCATTTCCGAGAGTTTTCTGGCCTTATCCCGCTTTAAAGTTATTGTGTCAGTGGCATGAAGTAGTTTCAATATTATCGTGATGTTTTCTGTGCTGCTGATTTAATCACTCGACCATCGGGCAGCACAGGCACTTTTCAAATAGCCATTTTATGTTTTCACTTGCCAGATTCTCGCACAATTGAATTTCCTCTGCATATGATGGTAATACTTTTTTGGTGACGTTGAGGAGGACTCTGGACTTTCCCTCTAACTCGCTCCACAGCGCACTAGACAGCTGCAAGAACTCGTACAGCAACTGTGACATGAAATCCTCTTTGCAACGTCTCCAGTTCGCTCGTATTGAAATCAAACCTTGAGGCCGAGCCGTTTAAATATCTGATAACTCAATGTGCGGATGGTTCAAAGTGAATGAGATGCTGCTAATGAGCTGGACTCTGCGATGCTAATGTGAAAGTCGGTTCTGCTGAGAGTGCAGAGGAGCCCTGTCTGAGGCAAATGAAATAAAAGCATGTAAAACCAGTGGAAGTGGATGGAGCTCCTCAGAGACCCTGATCAATGTCTGCTTCATCAACGCTGGGCTCTTGACTTGTTTATTCCCTGCATTGATCTGAAGTGCTGCTCCTGTGGGCATGAGTTTTGTACACGCTCGGCCGTGGGAGAGTCAGCGTTCAACCCCGAGAAGAGCCGGGAAAAGACCAGACTGTGGTCGAGTGCTTTTTTATGTATGAATATAAGAACCACTTAATGTCTTATAAATGCACGCTATTCATCCCTAAAATATTCAGCTTTAATGCATGTTGGATTTAATATGGATATCGTCTATTTCAGAGCTATGAATAGTGATATCAGCAAGTCCATGAAAAGCTGTTTTAACAAGATTTTGCTGTCTTGATCTTAGGAACATTTAATAGCACAGAAGTCAAAAATAGCACAGACCAGCCAAGACCGTAAAGCTCACATGTGAAGAAATGAATAACCAGTGAGAATAATACAGACTCAGATATTGAGTGGTCTTTTGAGGCAGTCGCACAAAATTCAATATTGCACCTGACATGCAGTCCAGATGGTAGAAAAAGCTTCAGTTGTCGTCATGACTGTTTCTGAAGCTTTTTCTACAAGTTTGTATGGTTTATGCACATGAAATCATTACTAAAAAACATTTTATTTTGTTTTTGAGATGAATTAATATGAGAAAATCACCTAGTCTCAAAAAACTATGAACTATGAACAGAAAACAGTTTAATGAATCACTGTTCTGAAAATATATATGAATTTAAAAATGTGGTGCCAGGACAACAAATTTCAGCACAAAACATCTTTAGATTTACATTTTTATCTGGAAATGTTCACTGGACCACAAATAATGACTGTAACGCAATAGCAAAGGCTGCAATGATTGAGATAATAGAATGTCCTCAGCAAAAAACAACAACAATGTCTTTATAAAAATACAAAAAATACAAATTGCTTCAAAAACAAGTATTGATACAAGATACTCTGTTATACTACTCTGTCTATATCCAAACTAGTTCAAGGATTATTGTCTTGAAATGCTTTATATTATCATTGTGGTGTCAAAATTGGTATCAACCTTTTCCTGAGGATCAAAATCAAGTACAACATTTTTAGCATTGTGTATTTTGACATAAATGCTTGGGATTCATGTATTAGTTTAGCTGTTTTAATCTGCTTTCAAACGTTACAGCTTCTGGATGTTTTTCAAATGTTCTCTGTGAATTAAATGCAGATCGAAAAACATACACCAAAAAATTTAGACACAACTGCAATAAAGTAGAATTTGTTATTTTTCCCCTCCAAATTTGTGCAGTTCTGCCACACATTTAGACTGGTTTTCTCCATTTCCTTAACTTGAGCATCAGTTTGACTTTAATGAGAAGCCGTCAGCCAAATAGTACTTCAATACTGCGCTTTTGTACGAATCATGAAAGAGGTTCGTGCTTTTACCACCAATGTCCTCGCGGTTCTTTGGGGTTATATAATGGAACACTTTCTGGGAAGGAGAAAATAGCCCCAAAGCTCATTTGGATTAAATTTCAGTGAAACATTTAGCACATCGTCTGATTAAAGCCGGCTGCTTTTGTGTGGATGAATGGGCCGTGGCTTAGAGAGCAGCGTGTTGCTTTTAGACGTTCAGATCGGTCATGGCTTCCTGGAAACTTTAAAAATAAGGTGGAAGGGATGGGAAGCATTGTTGACGCCTAGAAAATACTAAATTAAACGGATGACAATTTTTAAAAAGCTCAATCTGGTTCAAGAGTAGATCACGTGTGTCAGGCATAGCGGTGACTCATGCGCATTAATTAGTGCTGAGAAGTAGAATACAGTTAACCCAGCTACGCCACAAGCTCCGCGTCTCCCAACTCTCCAGAGCCAATGCGACATGAATCTGCCACGCTTTGGAAGAGCTCTAACCAGCCACCTTTCTTCTCTCACTCACAACTGGGCAATTCAAGTAGCCTGAGCTGCACGAGAGACCAAAGCAGCATCTATTTTGTATTTATTTACAAATTAAGTGATCAAAAAGAAGAAGACACATTTTAAAAGTATTCAACTTTTTTTAAAAATTCAAATAAGCAAAGGAATAGACTCCAATCACAAAAGCGGTAACAGTTTTTTCTTCAACCTAAAATCCAATAATAAACTCTTTGTTTGTTGAGATTAACAGCAGAGATCCACATGTGGCATGGATTAGCTGTGATATAATGTGACTTTAACCAAAGATAACGTCTGTGCCGCCAGCATAAAGCAGAAGGACTGCCGTGACAAATGCACTCCATAGATGAGCTATACATTCACTGCTGATTTGATTTGATTTGATGTGACAAACTGAAGAAAAGGGAAAACTAAATGCATAGAAACAGTTACATTACGTAACAGTATATGACGGGGGAGTGCGCCTGACTCTGCAGTACAGCTATACTATGTCAAACTGTGGTTATGAAACCAGCATTAAAATGCAGGGCTCCAGCACTGGGCTTGATAGTGGGGAACAGATCTGTCTCCAGCTCCTCAGAGGGAAGACTGCCTCACTTTGTCAACTCTACACATGGAAATATCATCACAGAGTCATCTAAATCAAATGTCTTACTTAAAGGTGCACTAGGTAACTTTTCAGGTGGAGGGTTGGCCACATGCAGCAGTAAACTTATCTATCTCTCTCTTTTTTAAATACATTTTTTCAATTACAGGTGTTTATGCAGGAAAAACGTATATTCTGATCCACCCTGAGCAGGGTGGCTTCTCCACAGATCTGACCTGTAACTTGGCCTGTCTCTCATATCTCCTTTGGAGCTATGGAGATATGTTTAATGCCATAATGTGGAACATTCCAGGCAATGCAATAACAACTCCATGAGACAAGCAGATGGCGGAGTGAAAAGTTAAAAGAAGCTGGTTCTTAAAGAAGAAGACGTTTGGAGCTTTTGTCTGTTTAATAATGTATGACACCTGTGGATCATACCTTGTATTCTGTTAAATTGCAGTATTGATAAAAAAAAAACAAGTGTGCGTACTTCTGACTTGAAAACCATGGCACTGATTTCCTCCGGCCTCATTACGTTGCCTTTGGAGAGCTCCAGTTTCCGACAGCAAACAGTCGATTTAAAGAAAAAATGGTGCCAAAATGGTTATGCGACGCTGCCGAATCCGACGTTACAAATAAAGATCACTCAAACGTGCAGGAATCACTCTAATTGTGATTAAATGAGAAGGAGATACATTCATAATATGGATAAAAGCTCCTAAAAGTCAATTTTGCACAATATTATATATTTATGACTCAATAGATATTCTTATGTCCTGTAATTTTGTAATACCTGCTCTGCCCTGAAGAAGTCTCTGGATATCTCTGGTCCGCCCCCTCATGCACCTGATGTGGCAGCAAGGAGTCTTTAATTATTCACACTGAGGATATGCTGTATCTGTGCTGGTGTTAGAATACTCCAGTCAGGAGAAAATGATACAACACAACTAAATAGTGCTTTTATTGCCTCATTCATGGAGCCAGTGGTTGACCTTGTGGGTGAAGCAGAGATGAAGCGCTGCCGAGTCAAAGTCAGGCAAACCTCAGGGCGATCTGACGATGACAACTGGGTGACATTTTTATGTAATGCCACGTGGCTCTTATGATGCACTCACTGTACTCCAGTGTAAAACAGGTGTGGGAGGTTCAGAGGGAATTTATAGAGGCAAAAAATGTTGACATGCGTCACCCTGCGACAAAATAATGAAATGAGATTAAGCACTTGATGTGTTAACACAGCATTATTGCGTTAACACGTGCCCAGTACTAAAACAACTTTGAGATTGAGATATTATTTTTGCCTGTCATTGGCAGAACGGCTTTCCTTCATCTGTGCGAGAGTGTAATCAGACAATTAGGGGTGTAGTCTTTAGTGATCAGGTGCGTGTAGGAATACCGTAACTTCTAAATATTTACATTTCTATTGGATTGCTGATGAGATGCTCCCTCTGCTAGTGATTGTTTGTCTGTCTGTTTTTAGCTGTATTTTAACTTTTATATGGGTCATTTATAGATGATCTGCACACTGTGAACCTGCTGTGATGCTGCCTTTGCCCAGCGATGACAGATGAACATGAGCTTGTAGTTATCTCTGGTCTGTGCATTATAATTATTGTGCAATATCTTCTTTGTCAAATAAACACATTTACATATTTTTGTCAATATCTCCTACTTGCAAAGCTGAATTCACATTATGCTTGACAAAAATGCATGCCACAACAAATGACAATACAGCTCTTTATGTTGTTAAGGCACAGCAGAGCTACAGCTAATACAGTTTAGGTGATTTCTGTTTCGGACCATAAAAGGATCATGTGCACATTTTGGATATATGAGCTTAAAAACGAGTGATAGGGGATTAAGACTGAAGTAAATGAATAGAGTTTGCTTGGTGAAAGTTTCCACAGTGATTAGCTGTCAGGATTGAGTTCAAATACAGCTTTTACGGCTTTGGAAAGTTTCCAAACCAAATTTAGTTGTGTCATTAAAATCTTCAGAGGAATTCAGAGTCTGACACAAGTTCTCAGGGTTTAGAGCATTTGAGGAAGAAGTACTAATGTTTGTTACTTTATAAAAGTACAGCTGCAGGGGGGAAACCTCAAGTAAAAGTGTAAGTAGCATTCAAAAATCTACAAGAATTTAAGTAAATGTTTAAAGATGTGTACTTAAAAGCAAAAAGTAAAAGTATTTCACACAGATTTATTGGTGATTTTGATGAAGAATTGTGCTGATTTTTGGTCAACAGTAGCAATTTGAATTTGTTTCCTACCTTTTTTAGGTATGTTTATGTATATATTTTTGCTCAAAGCCAGCACTTCAGACCTTTGTGCAGAATGTCACCATGAACATGCTAAAAATAACCCCTCCCAACCAAGTACTTCTTCCTTTTCAGTCTAGTTAAAAAAATGTAGTGGGGTAGAAAGTACAGATACATGCTCTCAAGTATAGTTCAGATAAATACAACCCTAAATCATTTGCATAGTGCAGTACTTTTACTATACTTTTGTTACCATCGCTGGTTTGGAGTGAGAAAGGTCAGCATGGTGGACCACTGCACTGAAGCTCCAACTGAACAATATCAATGTTTGGTGTCTGTCTCATATAATCACATTTCCTCTAAATGACAAAACATGTTGTAATGCCACCTAAAAAAACATTTTGGACTAGCTGCTATCCGTTCATTATTACTGTCCAATCTGCACACTTTCAATCTTTTAGAAGACTTTAATAATGACATGTCAGCTTTATCATTTTAAAGGACACATAATACACAATTTCATTTATTTTTTAGCTCAGCTTCACCATGTTCATCAGCCCCTTTTGACCTCTGTCAGATAAAAGAATCTCCGGCTTTATGTTGGGCCTTCATTATAATTTCTAGCTTTTGATTTTGCATTCATTCAACATTAATCGCCACAAAAATGTGTCAAAGCCAGAAATCCTTCAAAAACAGTAATTATACTAGCAGCCACTGTCTATAAGTTGACTGATGGTTTTGTTTGAATACAGTTTTCTGACCCACTGCTGTTTTCGGGTCAGGCATCAGGCATCTCCACTTTGAAGCCAGTCACACTAAAACTCCTCAGACTCGCTGCTGTTCTGGCGACTAGAGCAGGTTCACTTGTGTCTCAGTAAACGCTGTTGATGTTTTCATAATCTCCATGACTGAAGGCACAAACAGCCGAGTGTCTTTACAGAAGGAGCTGCTGCAGTTTCTCTGAAGAGCTTTGCAGCAATTATTTCCTCACAGTGAAGATGAGTAATCAAATAGCATCTGCAACCAAGTCCAATCTATTTGGAATGTGCTGGAAGTGCAATTTTAGCACAGGGGGAGAGAAATATGAGCCTGATTAATCTGAAATTCAACTGCAATTACAATAACGTTAGTGACTCCTCTGCACTTTTTGTAATACTGTATTACTCATCAACTGTATCGCCCAAGAAAGCTGCTGGAAGAATACTCAGAGATATGAGCCCATCTGATAAGTTATGAAATGTGACACTACAGCGAGGGATACATAGAAATAATATCTGCAGTAATAAAGTTTCAATTAATACACATGGTATATTAAAAAAACAAAAACAACATTATTATGACAATAACCTTTGCTTAAATAGTGTTCGCAGAAAATCCACAATCAATAATTTGTCAGTTTGATGAGCTCAAATCGATTCAAAGCGTAGAGAGATATGTGGTTTGTAATAGTGCAGCTTTGCAGTCATTCCACCTCCCCCTGTTTTTGTCTCTGTCAGACAGTGTTTCCCCAGAGCCTCGGCTCAAACTGCAGAACGCGTTGTGTGTGTGGCAACTGTTGAACAAAATGGACTCTCACAAGGAGAGAAGTAGAAGAAGAGGAAAAACAAGCCTAAAGGAGAAGACGAGAAGGAGAAATCAATGGAAAATACATTTTGAAATGGTGAGGCAAAGTGTTTTTCTGTTTTTATTTTTTGTTTCTAACAGCAAAAATGTTATAACGCTAGGCAATTAGATTCTGATGAGAAAATCAATAAACTGTTCATTAAGAACATTACCAAGCAACATCTCCAAATGTTCTGACATAATTTAATTTAAGATATTAACAATAGACCTTCAAGTACCGCTGCGCAATATTAAAAATAATTATGTCATTTTAAATCCAGGAGATGATTCAAGAAATACAAGGCTAAGTGGACTGGAGGTGGTGAGCATTACCTCAAACTCTGCAGTTGGTTTTTGACTTTAGGTCCCCGCATATGTTGATATACTTCCATGAGATTCCAATGCCTTGAAGGAGCTTCAGGAGAACTTTTTTGTTTAGTCAATAATTTCCATCCATCCATCCATTTTCTTCTACTCATCTGGGGCCTATTTGCAGATTGACTATTCATGGTTTAGATTATTTCCACTAATTTAGCAAAGTAATTAAGTTAATTATGTTCTTCACGGGACTCGCAGTATAAATATGTCAAGGTGGAATGGTTTTGCAGGCTCTAAGGGCACATGCTTTTGTTCACTGTTGCTGAGGTTAAATGAATGCATCTTTTGGACATGCATTTAATTTGCTGTATAAAGCTTAATCTTGACAATGCTCCAGTGTTTGATTTGTTTGATTTTAGTAAAGCTTAAGTTGTTTTTCTGGACAAATCCTCTCTACAGCCAGAATGCAGTCCATTGTAGACCGGTGTGGAGCAAAGACAGCCAGTTGTGGATGGGATTTTATGAGTAGCAGGGGGTGAAAGCGTCTCAGGATGAGTGCAGTGATCACCTCAGACAGGGACAAACTACTCTGTTCCTGACAGTAATCCTTAGCTACTGCCATCTTGTTGCACAGTGTGCCTAGGAAAACAAAAATCTGTAACATCATCAAGACCCCGTTTATCACCGGAAATGTACTACTGTAGAAGTTGGTTAATCTTAGTTTATATTTTGTTGCATTGCTATGATAATAAATGTTAGCCTATATTTAGACAGTATTAACAAGTCTAATTTCCACCCGCCCAGGTGTTACATTTTAGGATCAGACAGTCCCGCACACAAAGCCTGTGTTCTTGAAAGCTTCAAAGGCTTGTCTGGTCCAGAGGGCTTGAGTACAGGGAATCTTAGCGAGATGTAAACGTCGCAAAAGTTTGTTGTTGCAAGTTATCGCTGGTTTTAAGTGTAGATAAGGATCAAAGTCCATAACTTTGCTCTTCTTAAAGTATCTTTTTAATTTTCAAGTTCAGTTTTGTGTGCTTTTATCATGACTATCTAACAGATAAGTCATGTGACGGAAGCTTATGAATACACTCCTGAGCGACGCACTCAGAACGAGATCAAGCTGGCCTGTGACAGTGTCATTAAATTATTTTTATTGCATTAATTCAATTGAGTTAAAAAAAAAAAAGTATCATTAAGAGCACCTTTAAGTATGAAATCAACAATAAATCATTTTGTAAATAAAAATAAAGTAATATCTTGAATTTAATTTGTTATTACACTCTTTCTGCATTTTTAAGTGGTCATAACGTCATTTGACACGGTAAATCTATATGAAACAAGAGATGGAACGCTATACTGTGAAACATTTAACTTGATTTCACATTTGCTAGTATTGCAGAATATTGTGCAAATCTACTTTGAAGTCTGGGTCTACACCAAATGCTGTTGTGTTGTCTCTGCTGCAGCAGAGAAAACAGTGAGAGACAAAGTTAGCTAATGAGCACATTGAGAGAGTCTGCGTGTTGTGCCTGTGTGGAGTGTTATTTCCAAACCAGAGTGGGAAGTGAACTCAAGCTGTCAAAAAAGCTTTCAATCTGGGCTAATTGTTGAGGGAGACAGAGACTGGAGATCTTCATTAGAGGTTTTCTCAAAACTTCACCTGTTACTTTATCAGAGAAGAGAGAGCAATGTATTTGTTTTATAAGAAGAGATTGTGATCTGTGTTGTCTTAATTCTGTATTGATATTTGAATTAGTTTTAATAAGACAAAATAAATCGAATCAAAATTGTGATTAAATAAAATAAAATAAATGTTTGTAGTTTTGGTCCGAAATTACAGCAGCGTTTGCCTGGAAGGGCGACAGATTAAAAAAGTTCAAAGGGACTTGGACTTGTGGATCTGGAGAAGGCTTTCGACCGTGTCCCTCGGAGTGTCCTTTGGGGGTGCTCCGGGAGTACGGGGTCCGAGGCCCTTTGCTCAGGGTCCGGTCCCTGTATGACCGGAGCAGGAGCTGTGTTCGCATTGCCGGCAGTAAGTCAGACCTGTTCCCAGTGCATGTTGGACTCCGCCAGGGCTGCCCTTTGTCACCGGTAATGCTCATTGTTTTTATGGACAGAATTTCTAGGCGAGGTCAAGGGTCGGAGGGTGTCCCGTTTGGGGACCACAGGATCTCATCTCTGCTGTTTGCAGACGATGTTGTCCTGATGGCTCCATCAAACCCAGACCTGCAACATGCACTGGGATGGTTTGCAGCCGAGTGTGAAGCGGCTGGGATGAGAATCAGCACCTCCAAATCCGAGGGCATGGTTCTCGACCGGAAAAAGGTAGTTTGCCCTCTCCGGGTGGATCCTTGCCCCAAGTGGAGGAGTTCAAGTATCTCGGCGTCTTGTTCACGAGTGAGGGAAGGATGGAGCGTGAGATTGACAGGCGGATCGGTGCAGCGGCTGCAGTGATGCAGTCGCTGCATCGGACCGTTGTGGTAAAGAAGGAGCTGAGTCAAAAGGCAAAGCTCTCGATTTACTGGTCAATCTACGTTCCTGCCCTCACCTATGGTCATGAGCTTTGGCCCTAAATTGGTTATGGTCCTATCTGGAAGACAGGAAGTAGGGGTGCCCCAAGAGTCAGTCCTGGGTCCCCTTCTGTTCAACCTCTACATGCTGCCGTTAGGTCAGTTGATAAGCAGTGAAAATGTGTCCTATCACAATTATGCAGACGACACTCAGATCTATGTTTCACTGTCGGCAGGTGAATATGGACCAGTGGATTCACTCTGTCACTGCATCCAACAGATCAGCATGTGGATGCAAATCAACCTTCTCCAGCTGAACTCAAACAAGACTGAAATCATCGTTTTTGGCCACAGAAACAAAGAGAAAGTGTTAGTGGTCACCTCCAGAGTCTCAATCTAAAACCTACAAATCAAGTTAGAAATCTGGGGGTAATAATGGACTCAGACTTGAACTTTAACAACCAAGTCAAATCAATAACATCAGCAGCTTTTTACCATCTAAAAACATTGCCAAAATCAAAAGCCAAAAGTACAGTGTCTAAATCAGATTTAGACAGACTTATCCATGCGTTTGTCTCCAGTAGATTGGACTACTGTAACGGCCTGCTCACTGGCCTCTCCAAACGAGCTGTAAAACAGCTGCAGTACATCCAGAACGCTGCTGCTCGGGTCCTGACTAGAACCAGGAAGTACCATCACATTAGTCCTGTTCTCAGGTCTCTGCACTGGCTCCTGTGGTTCAGAGAATAGACTTAAAAGCAGCTCTGCTTGTGTACAAGTCTCTACATGGCCTAGCACCAAAGTACATGTTAGTGCCATATGAACCATCTCGGACTCTGAGGACCTCAGGGACCGGCCTCCTGCTGGTGCCTGAGTCAGGACTAAACATGGACCAGCCTCCTGCTGGTGCCAGAGTCAGGACTAAACATGGACCGGCCTCCTGCTGGTGCCCAGAGTCAGGACTAAACATGGATCGGCCTCCTGCTGGTGCCAGAGTCAGGACTAAACATGGACCGGCCTCCTGCTGGTGCTAGAGTCAGGACTAAACATGGACCGGCCTCCTACTGGTGCCAGAGTCAGGACTAAACATGGACCGGCCTCCTGCTGGTGCCCAGAGTCAGGACTAAACATGGACCGGCCTCCTGCTGGTGCCCAGAGTCAGGACTAAACATGGACCAGCCTCCTGCTGGTGCCCAGAGTCAGGACTAAACATGGACCGGCCTCCTGCTGGTGCCAGAGTCAGGACTAAACATGGGGAATCTGCTGTTCAGTTTAATGGAGCTAGAACAGTCTTCCTGAAGATGTGAGACAGGCTTCTACTCTGGCAATGTTCAAATCTATGCTTTTGTTTAGCTGTGCATATGGCTAAAATTATTTTCTTTGCACTCTTCTCTTGATTTTAATTATTTTTTTCCTGTTGTGTGCAGCACTTTGAATTGCCTTGTGTACAAATTGTACAAATAAACTTGCCTTGCCTTAATTTTGGTAAGTGTGAATAAAACATTAGTTGAGCCTGGATATGTTTTTATTCTGCTTAGACCCCCGTGAAGGCCTGCACTGGCCATGATTATTAAAAAGACTACTGTTTACATTTTGAAGATTATTTAAAATGTAAACACTTATTAAATTCCTGACACATTTTCATTGTAGTTCCTTTTTTATATTATTTGTTATAGGTTAGACAGTTAGTTGTAAGCTCCTAACCCGTTTTACATCCTTATAATAAATATAAAACAGATACATTTTCTTTCTTTTCCTTTTGCTGTTTGCTTTAGTGTGCCTGACCTAAAGGACATATTGCTCTTGTAATAGTGGTGTTCTCCTAAAGGAAGTCTGTTTCCGCTGCCTGTCGAGCGCTGAAGCTGAAGTGGACATTTCAGCAGACGATGGATGAGGAGACGAGTCAGCAATTAGACTCACCAGGCCTGAGACTTCCTCCTGGGCACGCTCTGTCTTGTCCACTTGGAGTGAGGCGTCAGGTGGTAAATCAGCTGTCGGCAGATCTTATTGGTGGACTTGAAGGAATCGGTCTCCTGCAACATAAAGATTAATCATATTTCAATCAAAACAAGCAATTTCAATCAAACAGCAATAAACAGCTGGGTGGTTGAGGATTATAGTCAGTATTGGGAAGAATATTTTGAAAATGTATATAGAATTAACATACAGAATACTGAACGCAAGGGAGAATACTGTCTCCCTCGCGTCCGTCCGTCCGTCTGATGGAGTCAGATCCCCCCTTCACTGTGGAACTCCTCCAGGTTTCTACTTTTTCCCAAGGAGGTTTTTTGTAGTTTTTCCTGGCCGAGAAGGAACATCGTCTCCCGCCACCACAGACATTGCTTAATTCGTTTTTCACTGTGGCCCTCAGAGGCAGCCGTTGTTGTGATTTTGGGCGTTACAAAAATAAATTGAATTGAATACCTGCAATAAAATGTATTTTGTAACATTTTCCTTTACATAATAATCTATTCAGAATATTGTTTTCTGAATACTTTATACTTTCTATTATTAGTGAGTGAATTAGTGAATTAGTGAGACTATTCGTCTCACTAATTCTGTGACATTCGAAGACTAAATTGTAACGTAATATTCCTCATATTTTAGGAAAAGTTACCATTCTGAATAACACTAAAAGAAACCGTAACCGTACCGAAATACAGTTACTTTTATTCAGAACATGTATTTTAAGCAAACGTATTCATTTTCTTTCCGACACTGGCTGCGCTTGCATGTCAGAGCACACAGCATCTTTACAGAGAAGCATCTAGATCTAAAATCAGAAGATATTTTTTACTCATTTAAGTTACTGTTTGTCTAGCAGCAATATTGAGAAATGTTCATCAAAGTTTAGAAAAAGTCACACATGTTTAAACAGAGCTTTGTATGTGTGAATCGGTTTGAATTTCTGAATCAAGCACCCTTAATTTTTTCCACTGTGTTGTTATTTACTTTTTATCACGCAATGACGAAATCAAAATGACAAAATAAAGACAAAGCAGCACATTCACTTATAAAATTATGAGGCAGACTTTGACAAAGACATATTTCACTGTCTGGAGCTGAAGAAGCTTTAAAATATAGGACCACCGCCGCCTCCCACATCCTCGCTCTCTCATTCCTCTGTTGGACTGTGCAGGGAAATCTAATTACTGGTACAACACAACAACATGGAGGAGGCAGCGTGTGAGAGGAGAAAGAGACCAAGTCATTTACCTGAAGACGCTAAACCATTCACAGGGCCGCCTTGTGTGCGACATGACATAATTAAAAGCACTTAGCTTTGTTTTATGTTCCATGGTTTTGTACCAAGTCTGGATTTTAGTCCTAGCTAAGCCCTTTATTTAATACAGCATTAACATATGTTTACTTTACAAAACATAGTGGTTGTGTTTTGATTATGGTACAAATAAAAAAACACAAATGTACTGGGTGAAGCGCCATCAGATGAACACCTCAGGGACATCAGCAGCTTGTTACCCCCTTCTATTGTGGATTATATCCAAAACAAAGCCATGAAGGACATGGCCCCGCCCTACCTCAAAAATGCTATTGTACCATATCATACAAACAGAGCGGTGGTCTCAGAGTCTCTAATAGCGAGGAGGTAGAGCAATTAGCTCCCAAGCTCTTGTGTCATGGAATCAGCTCCTGTCCACGTTAAAGAGGCTGACACAGTCTCTTCATTTAAGTTCCTCTTTGAAATCGCTTATGGTCAGGCCAGTTAGGAACAGAAATATAAACCTACAGTTTACCTGCTATGCTGCCCTAGGAGCAACTATGCTGGGGGAAGTATGGCAGCTTGAGCACTATCCTCTGATAAAGACTACTTTTCTTATTAACAATATTTAACATTTTATTTTCAATTGGAGTCTGTCCATTACTGTTCAAATCTTTTTCTCCTTCTCCCTCTTCCCTCAGGAGTGGTTCTGTGTCAGACACATCTGTGGATCCAGATGCTCCTGGAGTCTCTGGAGAAGCGGTCTCTACTACATATGGACGGTTCTTCATCTGCCTTGAAGAACTGGTTCTCCTCCTGAGTGGGTCCAGCTCCACTGTCTATAGTGATCCCAATGTAATGTAACTAAGTAGTGTATCTTAAAAGTCATAATCTGTTATTTACTTTGTAATTAACTTTTTTTTTCAAATTAACTTTCCCACATGTCAAGTTTTCTTCCTTGATCTGCGTCTCCACAAATAATTTATCAAAACATCTCATTCAGCGATGCACAATTAAAAATCTAGGCCTCTGCAAGAAAATATTTGAAAATAAGTATTTTATCTATAGAGCGAGGCACAAGTGGGACATACTTCCAAACAATGATTAACTATTAACTAAAATAACTATTAAAACATTTCCTACCACACATTTAAACAAACCACATTTTAAATAAAAAAAATTTAATCAATATTATATTATTTGTTTAGATAATATCAGACACATTATTAAACTGACTTGTCTCTGAATCCTGGTCACGTTTCCTCAGTCTAAACCACTCCTCCTGCAGGGCTTTCCTCCACAAACCCAGATAAGATTACACTTTCTCACCGTCGATAATCATCTGGTCCAAACTGCAGTCACTTTATCAGATGTTTTTTTTCTTAAACTGATAAGTCCAGTCTGGCAGTAGCTGTGACGGCCTCGAGCTCACGCTTTGACTGACGCTTCAAGATCCTATGGAACTTAAACCTATGCATCTACATTTCCTGATTTGTATTCCACGCCA
This sequence comes from Eucyclogobius newberryi, assembly GCF_026437365.1. Lineage (NCBI taxonomy): Eukaryota > Metazoa > Chordata > Actinopteri > Gobiiformes > Gobiidae > Eucyclogobius > Eucyclogobius newberryi. Next base: position 41,520,257 of record NW_027315834.1, on the reverse strand, counting down.
CATGAGTCTTCAGCTGCTGGTCAGGACACAACAGATCGGAAAAGACGTTTTTTAATTAATAAAGTCCAAAATCCATATAAATTACACACTAATTATGATTTGACAAATGATAACACCTGATAACACCTGTTTGTTTTAAAGGATTGTTTTATACAGTCAGAAAATGGTGTCCCTGCAGTTTTAATTGAATGTTGCTTATTGATGGCATAAGCTGCTTTTCCACCAGCCCTGGTCCCACAAACCCGTCCACTTCAGAGCGCCTCGGCCGCTTCTGTTCATGGCGGATTGCGTTTCCATGGTGAGGGCCCGACTCGGAGGGGTCTGCTACTGACGTCACCCAAACGTTTATTTTTCTTTCTTTTTTTAAGAACATCAACCCAAACATTACCAATGTTTTCTCAAGAAATAAAATCTAAATCATACCTGAATTATTCTTCATAAGGCCGATCTCAGCGTTTCACAAAATGACGTTTAATAATTCAATGTTTGTGTGGCTGAGACTTTCCTGGTTAAATAGACTTTCCTGGTTAAATAGAGACTTTCCTGGTTAAATAGAGAGTTAACAAGACACAACCTGTGTTTCTCCCCAGCCTTTTCTGCATCTCTACACTGCGTTTACATGTCTGTTTGTGTTAGAAGCATAAAGTATAATATTTTGGGTCTTGACGTAAGTGTCGCGCATCGATAAACAGGAAATAACTGATGCTACGGCGTACTAGCTTTGCTTTGCTAACAAGTAAAGTAATCATCACTGTCATTTAGAGGTTTGTCACATGATCAGCTCAGCGTTTGGTGAGGACTGACTATTTTCTGTTTATCTGGTAATTTGCAGAAAACCCACGGCACCTGCTCTGGTCCGTCCTCACTTCCGCAAACAGGTCAGCACGTCAGAGAGTGTTTGTGCTGCTTTTAGGCAATCAACTTAAAAGGTTCAAAGAGTTGTTTAGACTCGTGCATTATGTCGTTTTAGGAGCAGGGTCACGCTGTAGCCACTCGCCGCTGCTCCTCAACTGAACCTCCTGTTTTCACAGCTACCACACTTAATGAATGGGATATTAAAATGTTCTTTGCTTTGCTGGATTTAAAAAACATCCAAAATATTACTTAACTATGAACTCCTCCACCTTATGCACCATGTTTTCACTCCTTTGTAAATATGCACATCATGTTTGAAATATTAATAAGGAATATACCGGTGGGTTTTCTAGCGGGATTGAGTAACTTCAACATTCTTAACTTGTTTTCCATGTTCTAAATTATATTCTTTAAGATTGCATAATTCAGTGTAAAACAAAAGATAAATGGTCATACCCTTTTGGGACACTGCAGATCCCGGGCCAGACTGAGCAGCAGTTCGTGGGAGATGGGATCCACCAGGTTGAGGAAAGCCGCATTCTTGTACAAAATATCATTGAGCGATGATCCCTGGAGTCCCAAGTCCTGTAAGAACAGAAGAAGAGTGGCCAAAATGAGCAGAATGTCAACGTGCTGAAGGTGTTTATCACGAGAGATAGAGTTTTGGTGGCTGCATCTCGGTTTGTGGAGTTGTAGGGCTGTTGTTGATTAAAGGCATTCTCGCTCGACTAAAGAAGTGAAAGTGACAAAAGCTCTCAAAACATTTCACCTTCTCAATGATCCAACCAAATATCTAACCCAAACTGCACTAACAAGACCATAATCGCACCATTTGCAGAAACAGTGTATTTATATGTAAGGGGAGATGAAACCTGTGATTCACCCCTAAATCTTCAGATCACTCACTCCATTCTCTTCTTACTGTTGTCCATGTCCTTGTAATCTAAAATAAAATAACTAACCACTATTACAAATTTTGGTAAACTAAAACACTATCAACCAATTAATCGACTAAACAACCTAATGCAGTCCAAAAACATTTGTGTTTGAGATTAAATCCAAACCAAACACACTGTTGATCAAAGTTATACATATTTACAATATCAATATTTACATACAAATAACACACTACAATGGAAATATGAAGACTTAACTGAGTAAAAATGGGTTTTAAAGGTCCAAAATCTTTAAATTTTGGCAAGGCTGACAAAAAATAATACCTCAATTTGTTTATTGGATTATTCAGACAATATTAGTCCCTAATATTACAATCAAATTTCAATGATGAGCTAAAACAGCATGTACCTGTCATGTTAGATATTATCACAAAAGTGTAAAAATATCACCCCTTTGGAAGATTACACTACAGGTTTTTGAGCTTTATCATTCTCTGTTTTTGCAGTAAACCCATTTTCAATCCAAAGACAATCAGTCCGATATTGTGCGTAATCTTTTCACTCTCCAAAACAGCATGACTGCCATAAAATGCACACCCTCTATGCCGTTATGTGCAGTGAGGACAGCGTGCAGCATCAGAGGGAGCAGCTCCTCGTATAAATCTGTGAGACTTGACAAACAGCGCCTGAGGTCGGCCCTTTCGCCGCTCCGTAAGCTCCGACAGCACGAGCACACGCAGAGGAAAACTCCCGTCAGCACTTCCTCCTCCTCCAGACGCTGATTTAGTGCAGCGGCGCTGGGTGGGATTCCCTGACGATGGGCTTTCCTCCAGAGCAGCACACACAGAAAGCTCGGGCGAAATGACGATCTGTGTGAAGCGCTGAGTGGCTGTACGGTTTGCACAGATCTGCACAATTTATGCACGTGCAGCGTTTGCGGTGGAGGGTACATCACCTGCTTGTCTCTGTGCAGGGAGGGGTCCATACACTATCAAATCGCTTGTGAAAAAAGGTGGACAGTTACCATCCGGAGTACATTTTATATAATAGTGATCATCGCAAACAAAGATAATTGCCACCAGAAAAAAGCATGAGTCCTGAGGTTAGTCCTGGCTCAGACCGGGTTGGAATATTGCAAAGAAATGTTGGTAAAGCATTTTGTATGTTATTTATGGCAAAAATTTAATCTATCATTCCTTATTTTATTGCGTTAACTCAACAGTGTTGGGGGTAAATGTTGTTACAGTTGTGGCGTGCATTGCCCTGCGCTAGATCCTTGTTATTTTTATTTATAATCAAGTATAATTGGTTAAACGCGGAACTTTGTCATGATATTGTAACCATATATATTGTCCGTTAGCAGTTTTTATGAATTATCTTGATATTACTGTGAATCACAATAACGCAGGCAATGCAAATCGTGACTTAATATGTCAATATCGTCCCAAGTGTTCCTCGAGGCTGAAAGAGTTAGCCACATTTGGATGACTGCGATTAGACTTGGTAATTCATATTTTAACGGCTGGATTCTGTTTCATTTTAAACATCCAGGAATATCAACATCCTTGAGACAAGATTGAAATCTGAATGAACTAATGCAAGAATGCAATGCCTTTCAGAGTATGTTTGCAGAGGTTTGAACTACAGAGTTTGCAGCTTTTACACAGAATTAAAGGATATTTAGTTGTTTGCAAAATACTTTTTTCAGTTTGCTAATTGTGACCATTCAAATTGTGATCAAATTGTGGTACATCTTGCAGCCCTTCACATTCAAATATATATTCTCTTGCATTGTCCTTTTCAGTTTTTCAATTTCAAACACAAATCAATCAAAGCGCAGGCGCATTTGGTCCACATCTCCACAGATCTGACCTGTAGCGTGGCCTGATGTCGAAGATTGTCGAAGCAGATGACGGTTTTGTAGTTTGTCTTTTCAAACTTCAGTACAGTACATTACTTCGTCGTCATTTTCTTTTAATAATATCTTTCAGAAGTATTCTTATTACAAAAACCCGCAACAAGCTCCCGACGGCACAACCCACACATGCCTCATTTAGTTACATTTATTTTATCGCAGAGTCCATCCAATCTAGTCCTACCGTTGTGCACTGCGATGTCAGACAAATGCCGCAACTGTCAGTCAACAAGTCTTTTTCAGATACACGAGAACCTTTAGACAGTTTGGTTTTAAGTCCTATCACATCACATGGAACTGTGAAGGTGACATTTCCCTGATGAAGTCATGAGTGTCAGACCTGAAGCTGCTTTGCCTCCAGCAGAATGTGTCAAACACTGAGCGGGAAAGGTTTAGAGGTCAATTCATCTCATTATTCTGTTCAAAGAATTATGTCATCTTTCATTAATAGCTAATGAATGATTGTGTACTCAAGGATGGGGTACATAATACATGTTTGTTGACCAGTAAACCAGTTGCAGTGAGTATTTGTTACATACTGCAACTGCTGCTTACTCTCAAGCTCAGATAGATAATGAAATAAGAATCTAATTGTGAAGAAACATAAAGCATGTCTGAGCTCACAAGTACAAGATGTGACAACTTTATATGTTGAACAGAAAATAATCATGTTCATGTCTTTGACAGTGAAGTCAGTAATATCAACACTACAGTTGAAAAAGCAGGCCTTATGAAATGTTTACTGCTTTAAGAGTCTGTGCATTCCTGCTTAAATGGTGTAATTTATGTGAGTATTTGATCATTCTTTGTTTACTATGATCTCAAACGTATTTACTCAAAGGTGATCAGAGATGATGTCACAGGGGCGCTGGTGTTCCTCTTTAAATGATTTGAAACGTGTCAGACCGTAATCATCTCAAGGTGATTATGTCCAGATTGACCCTTCTGGGAGAAGAAAAGCTGCTTTACTGTTACTCCACAGCAAAGGTGGAGATCTACAGCCAATCCCCCTCTCAAAGCCTCAGCTCTGTTAGTCAGACGTGTGGCTCTGAACCCAAATGCTAAAGCTACTACAAGCTTCAGTGAGCAATGAGGAGACTGTTATCACTGCTGCGTGAGCACTTTTACAGCCAGACAAGCTTTAGAGAGAAGGCCCCGGCTCAGTGACCTGCAGAGGCCAGATATGTGAAGCAGGACACGGAACGTTCAGACCAATCATTCAGGCTGAAGCCTCACAACAGCAGAGAAATGTCACTTTTACTAAATACAAATGAGAGAAAAACATCTTTCTCGTGGGCTAATGCACAGAGCATCTGATCTCTTATAGACAAAATAATCCATGTTTGTGCTAAAATCGGCCTAATTGCCCTTTGGCACAGCCATGTTTATTTGCTGTGATTGGTCAGTCGCTCCAAATAAATAAGATGGATCCCTCGAGTTAGAGAAGTGAATGTTTTTAATAAGACGTGACTCTGCAGCAGGAGAGCTTTAATCACAGACTCACGGATCAAAGTCAAAGACAAAGACAAAGTCAAAAACATTGCCTCAAATATTTGTCAAATTTACTGAATTATTTTTCTCAATGACATATCCATGTGACACACATAAATATCATGTTTCACTGTTCACTGACCATACTGTATATATGTTGTATATCAGTATATTTTATTATGTTAATTTTGCATGTCTTGTTTTATCAAAGTTTGTATTATCATAATAGTATTACTCAATGAAGCAAGTTCCAAGTTTGTGAATTGTGTTCAGTGTTAAAACTATTCAGAATGAATCTGATAATAAATATATAACATTCACATTGTCCAAAGAAAAAAGGTGTTTTAATTTAACTGAGCCTGGTTTGTTCTCTAGGAGGATTTCCATGTGATACTTCAGCTCTGCACTGATATCTAACTTATAGTGATTATATCTGGTCACAAAGAAAATAGGTTTGTGTCATAGTTTATAATTCACTTTGCCAGAGCCATGTCCTTTTTTGTCTGAGAAATACATTTCCTCTGTGTCTGCTGCGCCTCATTAGGTTTAACCAAATAAATTGGCATTGTTGCTTCTGCTGAAGCTGTTACATTTGTACATTTGGATTTGTATTATTTTAAGCAACAAGTCTTGCTGCAATGAATTCTACATACTGTATTGCTCATAATAAAGAACATATCTGTCTAATTTAATACATATAAAGTATACAGTGTACTATCGTGTCATTCCTTTAATGTGTACGCCTTTGCTAATGTAAAGCATAAACATAACTTCCATTTGCATCCAGATGGGCAGGACTCTTTGATCTCTGCGCCACAGAGGACACAGCATCAGGTAAAGTCTTCTGGAGTCATAATCCAATCTAATTTAAAGGACCTGGTTGAAAGATTACAGTGCAAGATGTTTACGTTGTACATACAATGTGTTCCTCAGTATCCCACAATGCACACTGTGTTAAGCCTTTTCAACACTGTTTGTTTGTCTCTCAGAGAGCAGAAAGTAGTGCAGGTTTCCTCCGGGGCTTTGGCTTCATCTCCTCCATCTCAAAGAGCTCACACACAAAGTAAAGTGTGTCTGCTCTGGATCTAAACGTGTTAATATTCAGGACATGAGCTGGAGCTGGCCCAGAGTCCGGCCTCTTTCTGACCAGGCAGGTGTCCAGACCTGATGCTCCGCCAGAGACGAGAGGCAGCATCTTAACAACAACTAACGCTCTTCAGCTGCTGAAGACAATGTGCACGAAACACATCTGAGGTACGTTCCTCAAACATGTTTATTATGGAATCTGTGATGCGACAGACTTTTCAGCAAGTATTTACAGTCACAGCGAAATGCTTAATAGGATATATCATTTTATCAGTCACATCGCATAAAATAGAACGAAAAAGTCCCTCTAAAATAAGTATAATTATCATCATTATCATCGTAACTTAATAATGATGATGATGAAGGACTATTTAGGCTGTTATAAGTACAGGGTTTCATTTTAAACACATCAGTTGTCAGAATGATGAAGTTTCTTCGACTTTCTACTGAAGTGCCTCACCTTCCTCAGCAGCTTGAGCACTTCTGCGGTTTGCTCGAGCTTCTGTTCCCGCAGAAGCTTCTGCATGTCCCGGATCCACGCCACCCTGCGCACGTACGGGCTGTTTTTGCTTTTGCGCATTATCCCTGGAAGCTTGTCGGACTTGAGCATCAGCGAGGTAAACAAGAAGTCTCCTCCGCTCCTGGTGGCGCTCCTCTCGCTGTCACAGGACGTGTCATTGCGCTGGCGTCTCCTCCTGGACAATTTGGAGTCCAAATCGAGACTTCTCTGTCTGGTCAACTTGGAGCCCATCACTCCGGCGCGAGGGGACGCGAGTGAGCAGCGTGAACCCGGAGCACTATTGAGCAAAACATCCCATTCTCCTGCTGAACTTGAGGCGGGATGAGGCCGAAGACAGACGCAGGACGACGGAGCGGGAAAGTTACGAAGTCTCAACAATAACACAACAGTTGGTTACGTGCCGTGTGCGTCGTGGCTGTGCCTCCTCGTCTCCTTTCATGCAACGCTATACTCTGCACTCGTGCGCTCCTCAGCCAATCACAGGCTGAGGCTGAAGAGTCGTGCTGGAAAGTGCTCCGCGCGCGCTGCTCCGCACGCGCTGCCCCGCGGAGGGAACAGGTTGTGAACCGGTGACCTTGTTCTGCACCGCTGTTTGCTTCACTTTAAACCATCTTTCATTTTCCAAACCTAAACGTCCGAATCAAGTAACAGATTACAAATAAGCAAGGCAAGTTTATTTGTAGAGCACAATTGTAGTGCACAAGGTGCATTCAAATCACAAAGACGTGACAGAAATCACAAAACAGTTTAAGGCATAAAAGAGAAGAGTGCAAAGAAAATCACTTCTCTCATATGCACATTTAAACAAACTGTTTTTAGCTTAGATTTGAACATTGTCAGAGTAGAAGCCGGTCTCACATCTTCAGGAAGACTCTTCCAGATTTTAGCTGAATAAAACTGAAACGTACATTCTCCATGTGTAGTCCTGACTCTGGCACCAGCAGGAGGCCGGTCCATGTTTAGTCCTGACTCTGGCACCAGCAGGAGGCCGGTCCATGTTTAGTCCTGACTCTGGTACCAGCAGGAGGCCGGTCCATGTTTAGTCCTGACTCTGGGCACCAGCAGGAGGCCGGTCCATGTTTAGTCCTGACTCTGGCACCAGCAGGAGGCCGGTCCATGTTTAGTCCTGACTCTGGGCACCAGCAGGAGGCCGGTCCATGTTTAGTCCTGACTCTGGTACCAGCAGGAGGCCGGTCCATGTTTAGTCCTGACTCTGGGCACCAGCAGGAGGCCGGTCCATGTTTAGTCCTGACTCTGGCACCAGCAGGAGGCCGGTCCATGTTTAGTCCTGACTCTGGGCACCAGCAGGAGGCCGGTCCATGTTTAGTCCTGACTCTGGCACCAGCAGGAGGCCGGTCCATGTTTAGTCCTGACTCTGGCACCAGCAGGAGGCCGGTCCATGTTTAGTCCTGACTCTGGCAGCAGCAGGAGGCCGGTCCATGTTTAGTCCTCACTCTGGCACCAGCAGGAGCCATTTTGTGCAAATTAAGCATTAAATGGAGAAGTTTCCACCACCGGTCATAGCTGCTCATGGCACTTCTTCTGTTGCTTTTAATTGCGGTTGGCAGACAACTGAAAAGGTGCATTTACCACCACCTACTGTAGTTGTACATCTAACTTGTGTTTTATGGTGGTTGGTATCCATAAAGTAACGTTACTGCCACCTACTGTAGTTGTATGTCTTAGTATGTGTTTTACGCTAGACTGTGAGAGAGAGAAAGTTCCCCTTCTCTGAGCGGTACGAGTCAGCACTGTGCAGAAAGCAGTCTGTGTGTGACGCTGGTAAAAGTTATCACTCTCACTCACTCATACTGTTTCGCCATGGAGATCTCAGAAGTCTAACTGACAAACTCAGCAATGTAAACAAATAGGGAAACTATTACACGAAAAAAAATCACACAAAAAATTAACAAAAAGAAAGGAATGTGACCAGTGAAACGGTCCAAAACTGTGTTCCTATAATAATAATAATGATAATAATAATAATGATAATAATAATAATAATAATAATAATAATAAATATAGCCGCAAGCGGCAATGATCGGCCCTCGCCACGCCGCCGCCACACCGCCGCCACACCGCAAGAGGAGGGGGCGCTAACGCGCCCCAATTGTCCTTTTATTACGCCTACTGCTGAATCTGTGACGCTGTCACATCTTCTCCCCTTTGTTTTACCATCAAAAAGCTATTTTATTTTGAATTCTTGGCAAAATGTGCGGCTTTGCCGCACAGACACCGTGACTCTTTGAATGAAAATGTGGATAACTTTTGATGGTCCTGAAGATGAGTCTCACCAAATTTCAGGTTAATAGGGCTGACGCCCTGGGAGGAGTTTGTGAAAGTCTAAAGTGTAAACATGTTCTGGCGATTTCCCCATTGGAATAACATGAAAGGTTTCGGTCATCGTTACGGCAACGCCATAACAATTATGACATGGGTCTCATTGACTTTTTTGATGGGGATGCTAAAATTGAGTTGTGTGTCAAATTTCATATAATTTCGCAAAACTAAACATTTAACCTCCATATAAAATCTGTAGGGGGCGCTGTGGCGCCAAATGAATTTATTTCACTTCAAGTAGGTTTAGGGCAAAGAGTTTAACAACTGATTCTAATTTGACGCAATTCGGACTTTATCCGCGCAAACGGCAGAAATTTTAAATATGGGAGATTTCTGAAATTCTAGCTACAGTTTGCGGCTTCGCCGCACAGAGACCGTGAGAGGTATCAATGTAATTTGGATAACTTTTGATGTCCCACTCCTCAGTAGCATTTTTACCAAATTTCAGCTTTTTAGGGCTAACGCCCTGGGAGGAGTTCGTAAAAGTACGACGTTTGGAAAAACTCCGAAGTCATGTTTAGCCATTTTTGAAGCAATATGGCCGACATTTGGTTGGGCGGACGGCGTTGCCGTAATAATATTTTTTACTTCTCTTGTCACCATCTACCTCTGCGCCAAATTTCATGATTCTACGATCAGATTTTTTTTGGGTCATTTCCCATCTCTCAATGCATTTTTGGTACATTCGGGGGCGCTGACGCGCCAATTTTTTTTATTTTAGAAAAGGGAAATAGCCAAAATGTAGAGAGGCACGATTTTTAGAGGTGTGAACATTTTTGTGACTTTTCGTCAATGTTCACTGGGTGAAAAATAGGGGGGTTGGTCCCGAGAAGAAGAAAGAAAGAATAATATTCCGATGCGAAAACAATGTTTCCCATTTTTCAAATATCATAAACTATACATTTTCGGAAAGCGCTCGCGCTTTCCTACCTCATGGTGTGGGTCCCTGGTCACTGACGGGTACTTTCGTTAATTTTGAGTGGGCTCCGCCCACTTTGTGTTTTTGGCCCTCTATACAGTAATAATGTTCAATTTTTGCATTACATGCTTATATGCACGGAACATGCAAGAGATGGGGAACGTATTCGTGAGCTACTTAGCGCAAATGAGTGCTTTATATGGGGATGACGACCGCTTCGCGGTCGTCATCTCAATGTAAAGTGCTCGTTTAGTGCGCACTTTTGCACGGGCTTCGCCCGTTTACAACGGTAATGTTCCATTTTCCTACTACTAATTAGTATGCACGGGGCGTGCATGAGTGAAGGAGTGCGTTAGTGAGTGTTTGGAAGTGGGCGAGCGCTTCGCGCTCGATTTCGTGCGCACTACGTGCGCACTTTCGCAGCCGTGCTTCGCACGGCCTTACGAGATTAATAGGCCTCTCGCCAGCTTGTGGCGCTCGGGCCTAATAATAATGATCCTCTAGAACTAATTGTGACTGAATAATAAATAACATTCAGCTACAGATGGTCAACACTCCAGGTTTGATGCTGATTGTTTGGCTCATTATCAAACCTATAGATCATTAGTCTATAATTCTTGCACAGTAAAAGTAGTAGAAGTAAATTCACTGAATTAATTTAGCTTCTTGTTGCTGTCAAGGTAAAGATTAAAGTTATTGATCCTTTCTCAAGTCATTCCCACACAGTTCAATAGTCTGTAGTCAGCTGTTCATAAATAATCACAGGCAAGAGCTTATCATTGTTTGATTATTCATTTGTTTTTATAGGAGGTATTATGGCGTATTAAACACAGTTAAATATAGCAGCCTAATGCATCCACAGTTGACCAGATCAATTGTTGTGTATTGTTTTAAAATGCGCTCGGACAATGTTTTTTCTAACATAATAGAAACTGATATTTAAAGCAGAACAAAATCCTTACATTGCGACTTGAGGTTTAAACCTGGTCATTGTCATTTGTTTTTATAGAAAAATGAAGCTTAAATGTATCTTGCGTTGAAGTAAGTTTTCCTAAAAAGCCACATATAGAGATGCACATATATGCAGCGCGGCTAATGGGCCTCAGCAGATAAAAACACAAACACGTTCTGTTTTCGCAGCTGTTGTGATGTCGGATCCAGGACAGGCTTCACATTAAGAAAAGGACGCTCTGCATCTGGGAAATATCTTTGGATAAAGTGGCTGAAGGATGCTTTGCTCGTCAACTTGATCATCTATATTCTTCACACAGCGGGGCAGAGGCCACTCGATCTGTGCCTGTGACTTTACCTGCGCCGATCCTGACTCATTTATGGACACTTTGTATTTGTCTCTGAACCACCGGAGAGGCAAAGCTTCAAGAGTGCAGTTCAGCATGGGTAAGACCTGTAAGTATTCAACTGCATTCACTCAGAGTACAACAATGTGTTATAATACCATGATGTAACATTTAATTATGTATTAGTTTACCCCACTTCCACATTGCTGCTCAATGCTCTGACCCCACAGCTTCGGCGTTTGTTTCTCTGGAGTTGCCTCACGCCTCTCGTCTTGGCAGATGTGGTCTTCTTCCTGCAGCTAAAAGCATTCATCTTCCGAGTAAGGAGTGAGGCCTAAAACATTTTCTGTTCTTACTGTCGGAATGTGCTTAAAATGTAAAAGTAAAATCTGTAGGCGGGGAGTGGTGGGCAAAAGTAGCGAAAACAACTTGGTCTAGCAATAGTTTATCATTGGATCAAGTGTGTGTGCCACATGTTATCTATTTAAAACAGGCAAGGTTACGGTGAGTTAATCTTTTATGACAAGTGTGCGAGACTCCCACCACGACAAAAGGCCTTTCATTTTTGTAATTTAGTGAATTCAGGCACTTTTCACCGTCTCCATACTTGCCCAGAATTGACCTCGCAAATGAAGTGACTGTTTTCACGCGACGGACACCGGGAAAGGGCCGCTTGGCGTTGTTGTAGCGTCTGTGCCTCCTCCCAACTGTGGGTTACAGCAGGGGTTAATGTTCAATGACTTTGCTGACAGCTCTGCATCGTAATCCAGGTCTGTTCTTCAGCTCCGTCAGATAGTGGCAGCCAGCTCTGCACTCGAGAGTCCAGGCGCAGCCAAGGTAAGACACACGTTTGTAAAAAATGCGGGTTTTGGCAAAGAGACAGCGAACTCAGGGTTTAGTAATAGTTTGTAACGACTGGCGTGTCACTTGCAACGAACAAAGAAAAGCAAAGATTGAGAGTCGTTAACCTTAAATGATGTCTAAATATGAGCTTTGACCTTCAACTGCATTTGTCAGACATTATAGTTGACCATAAAGAGAATAGGCATCTCACTCTGACTCATCTGTGAATAGAACTAATCATACTGATCGATACTAAAATGAAAATGATCGAAACTAGACACTCATTCGAGCAAGTAAAAAAGTGACATCAACAGGACGAAATTGCTGAAACACTTGTAGGACGTCCTTCAGCTTTAACACATCTACAGAGTATCCTGTCTACTCCTTATTGAGTTTGAAACTTGCTCTAAACCATGGTATATTTTTAGTAACAGACATTATCCCCCACCACAGGACATAGTGAAGTGTGAACATGGACAAGAAGGTTATTGCCCTGGCTCTGCTGCTGCTGCTGGTGGCGGTGGCTGGGACCTTCCTGGGGGTCTACTTCGGCGTGGGCAAAGGAAATGCTTCTGGTGTGTTCTTCAAGGCGGCCGTGGCAGCGGACGCCGGCAAGTGTTCGGAGGTCGGCAGGTCAGACAGCCATTTACGTCATTTAAAAAAACGAACATGTAAAAGAGACTGTACTGTAAGTGTTTCTTCTCGTGTTCTCAGGGATATTTTAAAGAGAGGAGGGTCTGCGGTGGACGGGACAATAGCTGCGTTACTGTGTGTCGGGCTGGTGAACGCTCATAGCATGGGTATCGGAGGAGGGCTTTTCTTCACTATCTACGACGCAAAGACTGGTAAAATTTTTATAACAATCTAACAAACTAAGACAGTCTTTGATCCCAACGTCAGTCAAACTACTGAGCTCTGAATGACTTACCGTGTTTTCTGGACTATGAGTCGCACCAGCCAAAAAATGCATAATAGAGAAGAATAAAACATATATTAGTGTTACTGGAGTATAAGTCGCACCAGCCAAAAAATGCATAATAGAGAAGAATAAAACATATATAAGTGTCACTGGAGTATAAGTCGCACCAGCCAAAAAAGGCATAATAGAGAAGAACAAAACATATACAAGTTGCACTGGAGTATGAAATGCGGTTGCAAGTGTGAAAATAACAAATAATATCACATACAAGTCGCTCCGGAGTACTGTATAAGAATAAGTATTTAAGAATAAGTCGCACCCCGGCCAAAACTATG
>NW_027315834.1:41486840-41501840 GCF_026437365.1 Eucyclogobius newberryi | reverse complement strand
GAACTCTTTATAGCTATTAACATTTATGTGGTAGCTCAGATTTATACATGTCTTTAAGGCTTAAATTGCTTGTCAAATTCAAAAGCTACTTCTCTCTGATTGTGAGCTTTTGCATCTTTGTGCCTCTCTTCTTATCCCTTCACTCTTTTGTTGGTTTTGATTACAATAATTGCATTCATTAAGTCACCGCAGGGATGAAACACACGTGTGCTGTGTCAGATTTCAGAAACACAATACCAACAGCATAGACGATGTGATCATCTTTAGCAGAGACCATTTGCTGTGATGATAAAACCCGTGCATATCATGTGACTCGCCCTGAAAATGAAATGAGAAACTTGCTTCAAAAGTCATTCATTTCGGACGAGCCGCCCACTCACTCTCTGTGAATAGCACTAAATTCACCTCTAATTGGACACAGTCGAATGGAGGAGGCTACGTTCAGTTCAGTGACAGCCCCAAACTTTCATCTGCTCTGATTTAGCGTGACCCTGCGGAAAACCCTCAAACCATCCGCCCTCTGTCCTGCTCCCTCTGTCCTGCTCCCTCTGTCCTGCTCCCTCTGTCCTGCTCCCTCCGTCCTTCTCCCTCCGTCCTTCTTCCTCCGTCCTTCTCCCTCCGTCCTGCTCCCTCCGTCCTGCTCCTTCCGTCCTGCTCCCTCCGTCCTGCTCCCTCTGTCCTGCTCCTTCCGTCCTGCTCCCTCCGTCCTTCTCCCTCCGTCCTGCTCCCTCCGTCCTGCTCCTTCCGTCCTGCTCCCTCCGTCCTGCTCCCTCCGTCCTGCTCCTTCCGTCCTGCTCTCTCGTCCTGCTCCCTCCGTCTTGCTCCCTCCGTCCTGCTCCCTCCGTCCTGCTCCCTCCGTCTTGCTCCCTCCGTCCTTCTCCCTCCGTCCTGCTCGCTCCGTCCTGCTCCCTCCGTCCTGCACCCTCCGTCCTGCTCCCTCCCTCCTGCTCCCTCCGTCCTGCTCCCTCCGTCCTGCTCCCTCCGTCCTGCTCCTTCCGTCCTGCTCCCTCCGTCCTGCTCCCTCCGTCCTTCTCCCTCCGTCCTGCTCCCTCGTCCTGCTCCCTCCGTCCTGCTCCCTCCGTCCTGCTTCCTCTGTCCTACTCCCTCCGTCCTGCTCCTTCCGTCCTGCTCCCTCCGTCCTGCTCCCTCCGTCCTGCTCATTCCGTCCTGCTCCCTCCGTCCTGCTCCCTCCATCCTGCTCCCTCCGTCCTACTCCCTCCGTCCTTCTCCCTCCGTCCTGCTCCCTCCGTCCTGCTCCCTCCGTCCTGCTCCCTCCGTCCTGCTCCCTCCGTCCTTCTCCCTCCGTCCTGCTCCCTCCGTCCTTCTCCCTCCGTCCTGCTCCCTCCGTCCTGCTCCCTCCGTCCTGCACCCTCCGTCCTGCTCCCTCCGTCCTGCTCCCTCCGTCCTGCTCCCTCCGTCCTGCACCCTCCGTCCTGCTCCGTCCTGCACCCTCCGTCCTGCTCCCTCCGTCCTGCTCCCTCCGTCCTTCTCCCTTTGTCAGCAACATAACGAAACACAACTTATTTTTTTACCTTAACCTTCTCTTTGACTAGATCAATGTCAAATCAAAAAGAGTACACTTAGCAATACTCTCTGCAAAGCTTTAAAATAATATTACGTACTTTTGATCTGGCATTAATATGGCATAGTTATTTGTTTGTTTGTTTGTTTGTTTGTTTGTTATATGTGTGGAAGACGTATTCCTTTTTGTTACTTAGGTAAAAGTACAGATACAGAAGCAAAGAACTCAAGTTAAAGTAAAAGTATCACTTAAAAGAACTGCTTAAGTAAAAGAATTTAAGTACTCATTTCAAAGTGTAATTAAGATAAGATAAGATAATCCTTTATTGTCCACACATGGGGAAATTTCATTGATGCAACGCAGGTAGATACAGAGGTAGATACAGAGGAAAAGAACAGATCACTTATAGGAAGTTTGAAAAACAATCTCAGTAGAAGATCTCCTATAAACAAAAACTCCCATAGACAAAACCTCCCATTTCCCAACAAGGGATGGAGGGGAAAAATAATAAAGATAAAATAAATAAATAAATACCATTGCATGTGATCACGACAGTAATTGCACATGAATTGCACATGAATTGCACAGTAATTGCATATGAATCACGACAGTAATTGCACAGGAATATGACAGTATCGTGAGTTTTCAGGACTAACAGTGTTTGTTATAAAGTCTGACAGCAGCAGGAAGAAATTGAAGAGTAAAAGTAATTCACACAAATTTTGAGAAGGATTAACACATCAAATTGTGACCTTGATTAAGATTTTTTGATAATCAGATGCAATGTCATATTTTTATTTTTACCTATACAGCCTCTTTTGTTCAGCTCAAAGCTTGGACTAGTTCAAACATGTAGTGTAGTAGAAAATAGAGATATCTTTTCTCAAATAAACTAAAGTAAAATGTATCCACTAAATCACTTAAGCATGTTACTTTTACTTTGTGCTTCGCTACTTTCCACCACTGTAAACTTTCTGCATATCGTTTGTAAGAGCTGCTTTTTAAACAATTTTCTAAGTGATGAACGCTTGTAAATGCTTTTATTGTAAGTGCTAAAATAACAAGTGCTTATTAATGTCTCTCTTCCTCTCTGCAGGATACAACCTGACGGCGATAAGCATGTCGAGTTTGGAGAACAGGATTCTCACTTACCATCGCATTGTGGAGGCATTCAGGTTTGCTTACGCCAGAAGGACATTACTGGGAGATCCAAATTTTTTAAACATTTCACGGGTAAGAACTGAGATTTGTGCGACAATTAAACTTGAAAATAGTCTTTATGTGTTCTCAATAACTAATAAGGCTGTCTAAATGTACAAGATCAGTACCAAAGCACGGCCAAAATTGATAATTTAAGATCAACTTGTTTAGTATTCCGGTATCATCATAACGTATTTTGTGATAAAACATACTGTACAGAAATGTGCCATAGGTGTCGATAGAACATGTGGGTCAAACCCTTTCACTGAACACAAACGTGACCGTAATTCTCTGGTTCACAAAGGTCATTCAGAACATGACGTCCATGTGGTTCGCCGGAGAGCTCAGAGATAAGATCACGGATGACACCACACACAACATGAAGTACTACGAGCCGGACTTTTTCCTGCCGGAGAACTACGGCACGTCTCACATCTCTGTGGTGGCTGAGGACGGCAGCGCTGTGGCCGCCACCAGCACCATCAACCAATTGTACGTTTAATGTGTGACATATTCAACGGGAGGCTCAGTCTTGCAGCGCTCGTAATGGAAATGTTTCACCACAGCCTGGGGTCAAAGGTCCTGTCCAACTCCACGGGGATCCTGCTCAACAACGAGATGGACGACTTCAGCTCCCCGTTCATAACCAACGGATTCGGGGTCCCGCCGTCACCAAACAACTTCATCAGACCAGGTCCAGAGAGCAGAGAGAAATGTTGGGATCGAGCCTTTATTTTAACTGTCAACTATTGGGTTTTGGTGGCAAACATTAGAGCTTTGTGATAAACACGTGCTGCTCATTTGAAACAGACTCATTAGGTCTAAAAAATATCACAAATAAAATTCAAATTGAGCAACAATAAAACAAACACTCAAAGAAGTGTTTTTAAAAATATATCTTGATTTAAAACCAAACAGCTCAAAGGAAAACATTAAACAAAGTAAAGTATAGAGCTCCTTTACCTCATGATTAATGATTAATTTACCACATAATTACATTTGTAGAGGTTGTCACTATGCCAGGGAAGAATCTGTGGTATTGAGACTGAAATTTAGATTTTGGAGTACCAAAATAAAGTTGTAAATAACAGCTTTATACTCAGATAAAACATGGTGCTTTAAAGAGTTTAGATTGCGTAGATTGTGGCCTAACTCTGTTAAATCTGTGCATCTGATTCATGCTCCACCTTCTAATATCATCAGAATGTGTCTTCCCCACATGAAAACTTAAATCAATGCAGAAGTACATTTGTAGTTTAATTAAAGTCTGTTTAGTTGCAGACATTATTTTCTCTCGTCAATCTGGAGCTTTGTCAATCCAGTAAAAGGCTCTATCTTCAGGTGATCATTTGTAAAAAATAATCCACAATCTCTGAAACTCAAAGTAAATGTGATCATTGCCGCAGACGCCTTTAGTTTCAGTGCAAATTCCCTGCTGCCATCCCTGCCAGTGTGGAGTGGTGCATGCTGGGATACCATGATGTGCACGAACTCTATAGTGTATATGCTTATTTGTGTATTGAAGATGTATCATAAAAAGTATGTTTTTTCTTTTTCTATTGTTAGGCAAAAGGCCAATGTCTTCAATGTGTCCGACGATTATTTTTGACAAAAACAACAAAGTGAAGATGGTGGTCGGCGGCTCAGGAGGCACCAAAATTACTACCTCTATTGCTCAAGTAAAGTATTGTTTAAAATTGGATAAGATTCCTCATGCATCATCTGACAATCATCAACTTTAAAGTGTTTTTCTTTGCTGTAGGTGATTCTGAATGTTCTGTTCTTTGGCTTCGATCTGAAGACGTCGGTGGAGGATCGAAGGCTCCACAACCAGCTCAGTCCAAACGCCACCGTGGCAGAGCCGGGCTTTGACCAGGTCAGTGTGACCGCAAAGACTCTGTCCTAAAGAACATTAGAGCTCAAGCACTTATTGTGTAAAACCACCTGCACCGGCCGGGGTCTGGGTGAATGTCTGTCTGGTCATAAAGAGCCAATGATTGAAACGAGGGATGTCACAATGTTCAAATTTGTGTTACAGTGAGAGCCATTTATCAATCATTCACAGTTATTGGACTTAACCAAACAACAGTGAAATCATTACTTTTCTTTCATTTCCATAGTTGAACACGTTCATGTTTCTCAAGCTTGTGACCAGCTTTATGAAATCAAACATTCTGAAAAGAAATATGATGTTATCGTGACAAAATTAGACATATTTAGATGTATTTTTGGACTGCAGATTTAAGGAAAAGTGTTAAATTGAACTTCTAAAATTGTCATGATTATTGTGTCGCAATTATCGATAAACGTAATAATCTTGAGCTTTCTAGATTAAACTAAAGCAAAGAGTGAAATGTGACACCACAAATGCAAAAAAGCTAAGCCATGCGTCAGAGACCAGCGACAGGTCAGGCGAACGTAAAGTCAGTGGAATACAAATGAAGTATAAACACCATGCGATACGTTTATGTGTTTACAGAAAATCCTGGACGGCTTGAATTTGAAATACCACGAGACAGAGTACCTGAAGTCCACCGGCGCTGTGGTGCAGGCGGTGGTCCAGTACGAGGATGGTCTCCACGCTCAGTCTGACTCCAGGAAGTGGGGCTACGCAGCCGGCTACTGACTCTGACTCCACGCGACAAACAGAAGCTGTGCAAGCTGAGTGAAGCCTGATAAAGGAACAGCTCTGTCTCATCGGCACTACAAATGTTGTCTTTCAATAATAATTTAAAGCCTGAGTACAGAACGTCTCATTCCCCCTCTCACGGTTAAGCGGTTAAATGATTTGTCAATGTGACGTTGCATTTGATCCAAACTGCATATGGACCTTTAACCGGCTTCACAACTAATATATTAATATATAAATTGTACAAATCTTCTATTTATAAATACTTTTTTTGTAAATCATTTCATGGTCCTTATTCGTCTAACTTTCTATTAATTATTTAAGCTCCCGGTTCACAGTTCAGGAACAATGGATAGCGCCACAGGAGTGAAGATTTTACAGCCTGATATCGGCCCTTTTACGGTTTAATGAGTGAACAATACAACCACTGTTACTGCACTCTGACCCTGGGGATTCAGGCGTCTGCTGCTGTGGGGTAAACATGTTACATAATAATAACAATAAAGATTGTGTAATGGAAACGGCCATTATAACAATGAAACTTCTGCAGTGCACTGTAAAGCTGAGGATCAAATTATGGCTCAACAAGGGTTGAACTTTTCTTCAAACACTAATCATTAATCATCACATCACATCACACAAGATATTGCCTTGTATTTGCAAACCTATAAATGAATATTAAGGAAAAACAAACATATAAAAACACATTTATAAAACAAGTTGACTTTAAATTTTTTGTCATCAATCATATTTTTCCCACCAGTGTCATTGTAAATATAGGTTCTCTTTGGATGTCATAAAGAAGAATACACACCACCAAAGCTAAATTTAAAGTGTCCCATACATTAATTAAAATAAGGTATTATCTCTAAGAACAAGTCAGTTGTCTTATATGTAATAGGACAATATCGTTATATAATATATTGTCCCGCTGTTTTGTTGTGACACTTGTCTTGTTTTTGCTTTACACTATTCTAGACACTGCTTCACCACTGTCACAGTTATAGTGACATCAGTTCTGCTCGAACTCTAGATCTGTCAAACACTATGACATGGTTAAATACTGTAAAACTGACTTTCATGTGGTTTCATGTTACAGGTAAATGTGCGTTTGCTGACTTAGTTACTCATGTTAATCTGCAACTGACTTACACTTAGTTTAAAACTTTTGGAAACTTTCTGGAATTCTAAGAAGTATTGCTGTTCTTTATGATAGTTTTCTTCATTTATTTGATAATTATTAATATCAAATTGCAACATATAGCTATCACAATATAGTGTATATTGCCCCAGGCCCTGTGTTTAGTGATCGTGTTGTGGGAAAAGCTGTGATTATTGTGCTCACTTATAGTTCAATACTGTAACTTAGAGAGTTTCATACATCAGACAGCTTATGAAGCAGCAAATCAAAACTCTGCATGTATGAGTAATTACTTTTTGTGGTGTTTGTTTCACTGAGCTGTGTAAACTGCAAATTAGTTATAGCAAGACTCAAACCCGCTCAGAAAAGGCCTCATCAAGACATTTTGCAGTTCAAAATGGAACACCACTGAGAGCGTCTGCACCGAGGACATTTCCTGTAGAGACGTTCTCCTCACACTTTGCCCCAGCTTTTAAATGTTATTATTTAAGGGAATATCATGTCAGTAAAGACCTCAACTTATGCTGATTCATCCATTTGTCACACAACCAAAGACAGTGGCACTTCACTCCGGGGCTCATTTGCATGTTCTCATAACTCACATCCATCGCCTCAAGGCAAACGGAGCAGAATCCACTTAAAGAATCATCACTAATTCATAAGTCGCCCCGCTTAAAACGTATCTTATTAGCGCTGCCATTGTCTCGGTGCTAAAGTGCTGCTCTGGAGCGAGGAAAACAGGAACACGCTCCTTGTGATCCAACAACATGACGTAAATATTTTAAGATTTGTGAATTCTCTGTGTGTTAAAGACGTGTGACGTGGGAAAGTCGTTTTGAAAAGACAAGATTGTGAAGTGAAAAAACAAGTTCTGTATTCTTTTCTATTTCAAAGACTGCAAAATATATTTCAACAATTTTCCGAAACATTCTTGACATGCATATACTGAACATACTTGTGTAAAACCTTTATCTGGTTAAATACAGCAGCAACAGTATAAATGATTACATGCAAATGCCACATTTGGGGCCATATTTTGCACCCGGAAGTAGCGTCGGCGCAAATGATGACAGCGCAGGGCGTGGAATTCTAGACAAGAGATCATGCTAAAATATGAGGTGGAGTAAAGCAAACAGGGCGTGGTCTGGTGCATTCGGTGAATGGCCAGAATCGTAACTAACTTCAAAACTAGTGCTCTGGAGTCGTGTTACTCCTCATATGGACGAGATCATAATCAAACAACGTCCATGGGCACAAATAACACAAATTCTAAGATATAGAATAATGAATACAATAAAATGTTATGTTGTTATTTTGTCCCCACTCACATAAACAGTGCAGGGGGAGGGAGCATCACCCAAAAAATGCTTTCTGCATTAACAGTTTTTAGAATAAGAAAGTGTTTCATGTGTGATTGTATAATTGCAATTTGGATTGGTTTAACCAATCAGAGACTAGTTGGCAGACAGCCCCGCAGAACAAAGCCGAACTTCTCGTGTCTTATGAAGTATGTACTGGCCTTAATGCGGGTCATCGCAGCAGTCTGGGGGTGTGCGCTTCAGGATCACCCGCTCCCGTGGTTCTGCTGCTGCCTGCCCTCGTTTATGGATCACAAGTCGAGTTTGTAAGCAGAAATGTGTGTGCGTTCTTAGTCTGGGTTTTGTCCGGGCACCCGGTGATGATGGCGAGCTCTCCGCGTGCACAGAAACAAATTAAGGTGAAATAAATAAATAAAAAACGCTCCGAGGCTACATTTCAATATTTAATTTTATTTATTTAATTATAAACATTTTGGGAACACATTGAAAAATGGGAAATCAAACAATGTTATTCTTCACTTCCTGTATATGTGGATCTGACTGCAAACATCTCCCACACAGGAGGTGCTTTTGAACGCCACTGTTATTATCATCATCAGTCATTGGATCAAACACTATCACCATATATGGACTGGCACATCCCACTCCAGCCTCCAGCGGCCAAGTCCAACCTCTTCACGCCCTGGCCCCGCCCCCTAGAAAAGGGGCGCGATAACGCTAAGTCCAGGGGCAAAATATTTCACAGTGAAGCTGCCAACTGTCTCTCAGGCCAGAGTCGGCTCAGTAACTGCAGTGTTCAAAAATACTGTGTAACTATCAATAAAAAACTACATTCAACATAAAGCAACTGTACAGATTTAGTTTACTGCTATACATCAACTTAAGATAAAGTGGCACCATTTTCATTGGTTCATTGCATGTTTAAAGGTTATTCTAGTTTGGTTTATACCCAAAGACACATAAAGGCTATTCACAAAAGTCTTTAGTCTTTTAGCCTTCAGGAAAAGCTGAAAGATTCACTTTTTTGGAGGAAAGATTATTATCAGTGTAAGAAACGTCAAATTGTTGTTGTTTTTCCTTATTTGGTCACTGTATTGTTTTGTTAGAATGTAAGATTGATTCAGGCAAAGAAGAAGCTCTGAAACAATCGAGGCATCTGATATCGGACCATAATTTCCTGTAACTATTTTTTGCTCATAAATTGTAAAAAAAGAAAAATACACAGCTTCACTGTAAATGGTATTACTGATGTAAACAGTGTTGTACGTTTTTGTTTACTTTAAGGCACTTCTCAATATCCTGCCGTTTCCCCCATTTTCCTTGCGTCTGAGAAGGCCAAGACGCAGCCGTTGTCTCTCTCCACGGCGTTGACCACATTTAAGAAGTATTTCCAGTTCCCCACTTTGTGTCCTCGCACTCGCAGGCCTTCTATAACGGACTAAACACAAAGAACAGAATGAGCAAGCCGTTTCAGATGAATTATTTTACTCATTGCAGGATTACTTTGAGGTTTCAAATTACAGTTTTATGTGTGTTAAGTTTAACACCTGTGGACAAGTAGATTTACTAACTATCATTTCTGCAGATTTTAGTTTTGAGTTCAAGAGTTCAAGGGCCTAATCACCAATGAAAATTATCACTTATGTACGCATTGGTTGCTATGGATGTATCTTGATAAAACACATTACTTGTATTATTGGTCATTCTAAACTAAATATATTAAACATGGGAATAGCGCAAAATTAATTCTGCAAAAGAGTTGGTTAAATTTTTTTAATGGAACAAACTGATGTAATCTTCCAAACAAGGCTATAATGTGATATTTTTGCACTTTTTTTGTTAGTAAAAATACAGTTTTTATTTTCACAATTGTCTGAACCTACTGTTAATCTACTGTGAACAAAGAACAACTGTCTGTAATGAAGCTAATTTGCCAAGGCCTTGTCCTTATTTACTGGTGTAAACTGTTTTCTTTAGCGCAGACGTGGCATTCACGCCTCCTGGTTTGTTTTAAAATGTATGTTTCCTGTCTGGAGTTCACTTAGAGACAGATGGGACTCTGGGAGGGACACATTTCTTTTTACTTGTGTGCACTCGTAAACTAAATAAATAATCATTATTGGGCAAAAGGCAACTCTGCTCAAGTTTTTCCTTTTATTCTTTAAGTCTTTCAACAAATACAAATACAGTTTGCAAACGTTTTCCTAAAAGGATTTGTAAATTATTTATTAAATGTAATTCATTTTTACGAAATGTTGTTAAAATTTTTACAAAATAATGTTTGCTTCAATAAAACAATTTACCAATTAATGTGTTAAATTGCCTTTTAAAAACTCTCAATAAAAGTATATATGTGAAGTTATGTATCAACGCATCGTAAAGACTCCTATAATTAAAGTTCAGCGTCCTCCACATTTCCTCCTGAAGCTATACTTGTTAAGATGACATTGATGGATCAATATTACAATCATTCTCAATCATTCTCTACAACTAATTATTCACCTCATCAAATCCAGGCTCGAAGTTCACATTGTTCTTTGAATCCACAAACACTATGGGAGCGGAGATAGCGTCCTTCAGGCTCATCTTCAGCCACAAGCGGTTCATTATAGACTGAGGAACAATAGACTATGAATAAACTTCCGCTCACAGACACGGGAGGATCCAGAATGCTCAGTACTCACCAATGCCACTGCAGAGGTTATCATACTTCCTCCTGATCCGCCAATCACAAGCAGCCTTCCAGACTGGGACTCAAGGACAACTGGAGTCATTGAAGACGGAGGCTGTTCACCTGCATCAACAACACAAACAGATGTCATTACAGACTTATCCTTTACACCGGATTTTGATGAACATAAAGAACAAAACTAAGGAAAAGGTTTGAGACTCAATTCTGATTTTGATACCACAAAAATAATACCAAAACATACTTTTTTGACAATGGGACAACACATAATAGTTTGTTTAATATTTAATAATTAATATTTAATATTTATTATTTATTATTCATTGTTCATTATTTTATGTTGCACCGAATCACCAAGACAAGTTCTTATGTTTGTGAATTGTGTTCATTGAAAATGGCAATAAAACCTTTCTGATTCTGATTCTGATTCTGATATAACACAGTCTCATACTAGTTCTTATAAGGATAAATACCAAACTAAAACTATAACAGTGAATACTTTTACTATTGATTGGTTATAATTTTTCAAGACCACCCTGGCCTTGTACAATCACATAAACCCCAACCGCCTCTTGTAAATATAATGCAAAGATGTAACGCCCTAAAAAAAAAAATCCCACATTATGTAAGTGTAGTGAGAGATGTAACTACCATGTAATAACACATTTTAGTCTTATAATTTCTATGCTATTACTATGCATACATTTGCACAATTAAACCAGTGGGACAGTCAAGCTTTGGGGCGAGTGGGCTCATGCACTGACCCAGAGCCACTGCTCAGTATTCAGATTCTATGTATTTATTACATATTATTACATTTGGGTGGGAAAAAAAGAACGTGCCGTGCATTTTGTATTAATTGGTCCCACAGTGTATTAACTGTTGTATTAAATGTTGTTTTATTACATGTTTGGTATATGTGTGCATGATGCGCTTTGCACACATTTTACATTCCAAGAAATACAGATGAAAAGGCAGGAGAGTTTCTTAAGAAATCCTCCAGTCCCAGAGACACTTAGTATTAGACACAGAGTATTAGCATTGACCAAGGCTGAGGATGCTTCCACAGGTTTAAGTAACCTCAGATGTGCATCGTATTCAAGGTCAATGACTCCAAAGGCTAAACATAAGACAACATAAGCCATCCAAAACTTGACCTTATTAAGATGAAGTATTCTAGCTCGACTGTATGTTTACCTGCGAACAGTTTAACCTCTGACAGCGACATTATTGTGGGTTTACAATCCTTCTGATTCAAAGGAAAACATTTTTAGACCAGTGCCAGCTGATGTGAAATCAATTATTTGTTTATACCGCTTTATATCTAGAGCAATGCTGTAAAAGGCTCTGTCACAGTTTACCTGACTTCACTGCATCAGCTCTGCCACAGAAATCTGCCAGCTCATTGTTGAGGATGATGCCAGTCTGTGGAGAATAAACAGCCCCTCCAAACCTAGGGCCACAGCAGACACAGGGATGAGTGCGATCTCTGAGGACTCGTGGGTAATAACAGAGGATAGTCCTACAGTTGGTTGATGGTGCTGGTGGCGGACACTGCCAGACCGTCTTCATCCAGGACAGAGACATGAGTGGTCCCAAAGTGATCCACGGGGGGCGTGACGCGGGAGTAGAGGGAGTCCTCGTGGGTTTGGTTAGAGATGAGTGCTTTGATGTGGGCGATGAAGGTGGAGTCTGTCAGATGAGCCGCACTCTGCAACACGCGTCAGATACAGGAGAATTAACATCCGTCACATGGTACTTTGACTCCAGGAAGTTTGGGGGGGGGGGGAATTAGAATATCATAAATAAATGCCCAGAGTAAATAGAGTAAAGAGTAAAAACATTTCATCATAATTGCACAAAATGTTGACAGTAACAGCGGTAAGAAACTGCCATGCACGTCCCATAATGAAATCAAACACAGGATTTGTTTCACAGACGTCACAAATGCCAGGGACACGTTCACTAATGTGGGTCACGAGTCAAAATCAGAATCACATACGTCGAGGTATTTACCAAGAATATGGTTGTATTAAACTCGAAGAGAGTTTATCTTTGTGTTATTTATTTTATCATGCACATACCTTCTCATTATTGAACTGCGGATCACAAATGTTCCTCTTCTGCCCATTTGCAAATTTAACTGCCTCTACAAAACGATGGTACATCTGAATCTTCTGGTCCGCACCCAAAGAACTTGGGCTCAACGCAAATTCTAGAAGACGAAATTATAATGTCAATCTGCATATTTTTGCTTTTCCATGAATACAGTATGTATCAATTATTGATGAGACACTGTCTGGTGATTTAGACTCCAGGGAAATTAAAACTCAGTGGGCAAACCTCTCATGAGCTGCAGAATAAAGGCGAGCAGCGCTCCCCCTGCTGGTGGTGGAGGTATGTGCATCACAGTGTCACCCAAAGGAACTCGGAGAGCATCGTCCACTCTGACCCTGAACCCTTTCAAATCTTCCATAGTCAAAGTTCCTCCTGACATAGAATAACACATCTTAATCCAAACAAACACTCATGTGATTACGGTCAGTGTTTCATGAGAGACGCCTCCTTTCTCTAAAAGCCAGTAAATATGACATATATATTAGTGTGGTATTATATATATAACTGTTGTACCATTGGTGGTACACGAGGTCCTTTAGGTGGTTCAATTATTTTGTTTTTGTAATTTCCTTGAATCATTTAGTCACTTAGGTAAAACTACTGTGGCAATAGTGTATTAATAAAGACCTGGTTTATCCCTAATTTAGCCCTTAAACAGTCCAGTTATAGACCTGATCTTTTCTTTGGTCTATTGATGTATATTACAATGGAGCAACTCCATGAGATACTGGGTCACTACTGGTTAATGAATAATAATGTGAGAACACTTTTATAATGTGAGCACACTTTTATCTTTTATAATGTGACAACACTATAATTAGAAAACTTGAATACGTTTAGAGTTTAACATCTTAAACACTCTGGTTTAACATTAGCAACTATGAAGTGTGACAACACATTCCCAAGCTCTACTTTGTAATCATCATGTTTTAGGACTTTCGGGACCAACCCTAACCCTTGTTTTCAGCTTCTATTCAGAAACTCCCACTAATAGTAAAGCTATAATAAAACACACCTTTAGCCTTGACATCTTCAATGAGGTCCCTTCCAATCTTTCCACTGTAAAAGGCATCTGCACCAAACCGTCCGACTGTTTCCATGGTTTCAGCAAGTTTAGGATACTTTAAAGTGTCTCCTTTTTTCAAAACAGTCCTGTTTTTGTTGCAAAAAATGTCACTGGAAGGAAAAGTTATAAGTATTGACTTCTACCATAATGTCGACACAAATGCAGTCCATTGCAGTCATAGGTATGAATTCTTTACCACAGAGATGTGCTCTCCACTCTGTGCCGAACCAGAGGTGAACTGAAGAAGTGTGCCAAGTAGTCAGGCAGGGCCAGGCCCTCTCGGGCCAGTTTGACTGTGGGCTCAAACAGCTTGTGCCAGGGCAGTCGGCCGTACTGTTTGTGGAGCTCCTCGTAGCCCTTCAGCTCTCCAGGAACACCAATCCACTGGCTCCCTGCACAAAGACGAGCACAATGACAACAGCTCACAGCAAACCCAAGTCAGATGTGATTTGTTTACCTGAAGACAAGCTGAATGTTTTGGGACAGTCTTCCAACAGGTTTATTTTATACGACTGTGGGACCGTCTCTCGAAAGTTGTACACTTTGACTTTGCCTAACAAAATACAATATATTTTAGATGTTCAATTGTACTCTATAATCGTTATGTTCAATGTTCATTTATTTACGTTCATGCATTGATGCTAGAGAAGTAACTGATACTAATTCTAGGGCAAAGCCTCTAAGCAGACGGACATCTGCTGTAAGAAAATGTCACATCAAATTTCTGAATAATTCATGATTGATGATTGTTTGTTATTTTGCCATGACATGTAGGCTTCAAAGAGCAAACATTGATTTTGTGTATAACGGTTTTTTTTTTAGGTAAATGAAAAAACACATGCACCTCTCATTAGAAAGAGTGTTATATTCTGCAAGTGTCACAAAATGACTAGCCTTACAGCTGCTGTACTGACCAGATCTTTCTCTGATGGTGACTATAGAGCCTCCTCCTATCCCCATACTCTGAGGGTTGACCACAGAAGTGCAGAGCAGAGCTGCAATGGCGCCATCTACTGCCGATCCGCCCTCCTGCAGCATATTCCTATAAAAAACACAAAGTATTTTATACTTTTAAGGATGCTTCTTCAGCACACAGGATTATAAATTTTCATCTGGGAAATAAACACAAAATTCAATTGAGGAAAGTAACACCTGTACCTAAGTGCAGTAAATGAATATGAAACACCTACACCAGGGGTGTCCAAACCTTTTTCACCGCCGCATTTTGAAACTTATGGAGCCGAGGGCCACAGACAACCCAACAATGAAGTGAACCATTCGAAGTTTTGCATTTAACATAGTTTCGATTATCCTCA
>NW_027315834.1:41369340-41481840 GCF_026437365.1 Eucyclogobius newberryi | reverse complement strand
CTTCTTACAACGGACCTGTAAATAGACCAATTAGCCTGGAAACACACATATGCTCAAGTTAATTAATGCTGCAGCCGCACAGCCTGCACAATGTTGCGTTATAGAAACCACAGTGGACTACAATGGGAAGAGAAAGTGGCCACTTCACCTACTAAAGTCACACCACATGGATACAGAAGGTGTAGATTTTTCAAGGATACTTTAGGTCGCAGTGCACCTATAAATAGTGTTATCATTCTGCCACCAGTGCGTCATGCTGATCCCCCCTCTGCCCATGCCAACCCCAGCTCCAGCAGCATAACTCAGCATCTCTCTGTCCATTTAGCAGCTTCTTTTGTACAGCTATGAATGCCTTAGATTATTACACATATGTTACTGTAGAAATGACCACAAAACATTTTTTCTTATCCCCATGTTATGTGTTTTGTCAGACTCAGAAAATAGACAAGCCATATGCCACATTGCTATATTGTGTTGAATAGTGTGACACTCGATGTTACATTTTGCATAGTACTTACTCTTCGAGCCTTAGCCACACCAGAGCTGTCTTGGTGCAGATGTTAACAATGGCACAGTGCGAGCTGCAGCGGCCCAGCATTTATCTTGATGAAACCATTATTGGAGTGGCTGGAAATTAAGCAGTTTAAGCTCTAAAGGAATTAACAGCTCACACTGCAGAGACTGATTGGAAAGTACAGAGTCACATCACAAAGTACACCCATTTAAAATAACGATTACATTTAAGATGTTGCTTTATCGAGACAGTATGTGGGTGAGGTAAAATGTAAGCATTTAACAGTTTTACATGTTCAATGGTAAATGGCCACATTCATACAGCGCTTTTCTGCGATCAAGTCACTTAAAGCGCTTTACACCCATTCACCCTTTCACGCACACATTCATGCACCAGTATAGTGAGGCGGGTTAAGTGTCTTTCCAAAGGACACAATGGCAGAATCCATCCATCTTCAAAACAACTAAGCTGTGTGTCAATGGATCTGACCAAGGAGCGGGATTTGAACCGCCGACCTTCAGATCAGTGGACGAGCACTCGATCACTGAGCTACTGCTGAGCTACTGCCCTGTCCTACCCACGATACAGGGGCACAGGTGTCCCTCGGAAAAGAGAGTGGCTTCCTGGTAATATGAAGATTAATAAAAGGTTTCTTCATGAATCACTATCAACCTTTTCTGTCACTGATACATAAAATGATGCATTGGAAATACACACGGCCACTAAGACATAGACAGCTGCCTTGGGACACACTGATGGAAATGGCAGCCAGTTTGCACCAATGAAACTCAAGTGAATCAAATCCACAGAGCTTTCCATTGGACCCAGAAGTCAAGTGATGACACTTCTGACCATTTATTTTTCTGTCCCCACAGTGTCATTTCACCGGGCTACAGCAAGTCCAGACATAAGTAACACATGTACTGTAAATCATCCTCATACTACCCTTATAGAAATACTGATCAGCTGTAAACATGAAACCAGACACTCTATATGTCTGCTGTAAACATGACACCAGACACTCTATGTCTGCTGTAAACATGATACCAGACACTCTATGTCTGCTGTAAACATGATACCAGACACTCTATGTCTGCTGTAAACATGATACTGACACTCTATATGTCTGCTGTAAACATGATACCAGACACTCTATATGTCTGCTGTAAACATGACACCAGACACTCTATGTCTGCTGTAAACATGATACAGACAGTCTATGTCTGCTGTAAACATGATACCAGAAACTCTATGTCTGCTGTAAACATGATACAGACACTCTATATGTCTGCTGTAAACATGATACAGACACTCTATATGTCTGCTGTAAACATGATACAGACACTCTATATGTCTGCTGTAAACTTGATACCAGACACTCTATGTCTGCTGTAAACATGACACCAGACACTCTATGTCTGCTGTAAACATGACACCAGACACTCTATATGTCTGCTGTAAACATGACACCAGAAACTCTATGTCTGCTGTAAACAGGATACAGACACTCTATATGTCTGCTGTAAACATGACACCAGACACTCTATATGTCTGCTGTAAACATGATACAGACACTCTATATGTCTGCTGTAAACATGATACAGACACTCTATATGTCTGCTGTAAACATGATACCAGAAACTCTATGTCTGCTGTAAACAGGATACAGACACTCTATATGTCTGCTGTAAACATGACACCAGACACTCTATATGTCTGCTGTAAACATGATACAGACACTCTATATGTCTGCTGTAAACATGATACCAGACACTCTATATGTCTGCTGTAAACATGATACCAGACACTCTATGTCAGCTGTAAACATGATACCAGACACTCTATATGTCTGCTGTAAACATGACACCAGACACTCTATATGTCAGCTGTAAACATGACACCAGACACTCTATATGTCTGCTGTAAACATGACACCAGACACTCTATGTCTGCTGTAAACATGATACAGACACTCTATATGTCTGCTGTAAACATGATACCAGACACTCTATATGTCTGCTGTAAAGATGACACCAGACGCTCTATATGTCAGCTGTAAACATGACACCAGACACTCTATTTCTGCTTTAAACATGATACCAGACACTCTATGTCTGCTGTAAACATGACACCGGACACTCTATGTCTGCTGTAAACATGACACCAGACACTCTATGTCTGCTGTAAACATGACACCAGACACTCTATATGTCTGCTGTAAACATGATACAGACACTCTATATGTCTGCTGTAAACATGATACCAGACACTCTATGTCTGCTGTAAACATGACACCAGACACTCTATGTCTGCTGTAAACATGATACCAGACACTCTATGTCTGCTGTAAACATGACACCAGACACTCTATACGTCAGCTGTAAACATGATACAGACACTCTATATGTCTGCTGTAAACATGATACAGACACTCTATATGTCTGCTGTAAACATGATACCAGACACTCTATGTCTGCTGTAAACATGACACCAGACACTCTATGTCTGCTGTAAACATGATACCAGACACTCTATGTCTGCTCTAAACATGATACAGACACTCTATACGTCAGCTTTAAACATGACACCAGACACTCTATACGTCAGCTGTAAACATGACTACAGACACTCTATATGTCAGCTGTAAACATGACACCAGACACTCTATATGTCTGCTGTAAACATGACACCAGACACTCTATGTCTGCTGTAAACATGACACCAGACACTATATGTCTGCTGTAAACATGATACCAGACACTCTATTTCTGCTGTAAACATGACACCAGACACTCTATATGTCTGCTGTAAACATGATACCAGACACTATACGTCTGCTGTAAACATGATACCAGACACTCTATGTCTGCTGTAAACATGATACAGACACTCTATATGTCTGCTGTAAACATGATACAGACACTCTATATGTCTGCTGTAAACATGATACAGACACTCTATATGTCTGCTGTAAACATGATAC
The DNA here is from genome assembly GCF_026437365.1 of Eucyclogobius newberryi. Lineage (NCBI taxonomy): Eukaryota > Metazoa > Chordata > Actinopteri > Gobiiformes > Gobiidae > Eucyclogobius > Eucyclogobius newberryi. The sequence goes on along the minus strand of NW_027315834.1, from coordinate 41,478,343 downwards.
CAGACACTCTATGTCTGCTGTAAACATGATACATACACTCTATATGTCTGCTGTAAACATGATACAGACACTCTATATGTCTGCTGTAAACATGATAGACACTCTATATGTCTGCTGTAAAGATGACACCAGACACTCTATATGTCTGCTGTAAACATGATACAGACACTCTATATGTCTGCTGTAAACATGACACCAGACACTCTATATGTCTGCTGTAAACATGATACAGACACTCTATATGTCTGCTGTAAACATGACACCAGACACTCTATATGTCTGCTGTAAACATGATACAGACACTCTATGTCTGCTGTAAACATGACACCAGACACTCTATGTCTGCTGTAAACATGATACAGACACTCTATATGTCTGCTGTAAACATGATACAGACAATCTATATGTCTGCTGTAAACATGATACAGACACTCTATATGTCTGCTGTAAACATGACACCAGACACTCTATGTCTGCTGTAAACATGATACCAGACACTCTATGTCTGCTGTAAACATGATACAGACACTCTATGTCTGCTGTAAACATGACACCAGACACTCTATGTCTGCTGTAAACATGATACAGACACTCTATATGTCTGCTGTAAACATGACACCAGACACTCTATATGTCTGCTGTAAACATGACACCAGACACTCTATGTGTCTGCTGTAAACATGACACCAGACACTCTATATGTCTGCTGTAAACATGATAGAGACACTCTATGTCTGCTGTAAACATGATACAGACACTCTATGTCTGCTGTAAACATGATACAGACACTCTATATGTCTGCTGTAAACATGACACCAGACACTCTATGTGTCTGCTGTAAACATGACACCAGACACTCTATATGTCTGCTGTAAACATGATAGAGACACTCTATGTCTGCTGTAAACATGATACAGACACTCTATGTCTGCTGTAAACATGACACCAGACACTCTATATGTCTGCTGTAAACATGATACAGACACTCTATATGTCTGCTGTAAACATGATACAGACACTCTATATGTCTGCTGTAAACATGATTCCAGACACTCTATTTCTGCTGTAAACATGATACCAGACACTCTATGTCTGCTGTAAACATGACACCAGCCACTCTATGTCTGCTGTAAACATGATACCAGACACTCTATGTCTGCTGTAAACATGACACCAGACACTCTATACGTCTGCTGTAAACATGACACCAGACACTATATGTAAGCTGTAAACATGACACCAGACACTGTATATGTCTGCTGTAAACATGATACCATACACTCTATGTCTGCTGTAAACATTACACCAGACAATCTATATGTCTGCTGTAAACATGACACCAGACACTCTATACGTCTGCTGTAAACATGACACCAGACACTCTATGTCTGCTGTAAACATGATACAGACACTCTATATGTCTGCTGTAAACATGATACAGACACTCTATATGTCTGCTGTAAACATGATACCAGACACTCTATGTCAGCTGTAAACATGATACCAGACACTCTATATGTCTGCTGTAAACATGATACAGACACTCTATGTCTGCTGTAAACATGATACAGACACTCTATGTCTGCTGTAAACATGACACCAGACACTCTATGTCTGCTGTAAACATGATACAGACACTCTATATGTCTGCTGTAAACATGATACAGACACTCTATATGTCTGCTGTAAACATGATACAGACACTCTATATGTCTGCTGTAAACATGACACCAGACACTCTATGTCTGCTGTAAACATGATACCAGACACTCTATGTCTGCTGTAAACATGATACAGACACTCTATGTCTGCTGTAAACATGACACCAGACACTCTATGTCTGCTGTAAACATGATACAGACACTCTATATGTCTGCTGTAAACATGATACAGACACTCTATATGTCTGCTGTAAACATGATACAGACACTCTATATGTCTGCTGTAAACATGACACCAGACACTCTATGTCTGCTGTAAACATGATACCAGACACTCTATGTCTGCTGTAAACATGATACAGACACTCTATGTCTGCTGTAAACATGACACCAGACACTCTATATGTCTGCTGTAAACATGATACAGACACTCTACATGTCTGCTGTAAACATGACACAAGACACTCTATGTGTCTGCTGTAAACATGACACCAGACACTCTATGTGTCTGCTGTAAACATGACACCAGACACTCTATATGTCTGCTGTAAACATGATAGAGACACTCTATGTCTGCTGTAAACATGATACAGGCACTCTATGTCTGCTGTAAACATGATACAGACACTCTATATGTCTGCTGTAAACATGACACCAGACACTCTATATGTCTGCTGTAAACATGATACAGACACTCTATATGTCTGCTGTAAACATGATACAGACACTCTATATGTCTGCTGTAAACATGATACAGACACTCTATATGTCTGCTGTAAACATGATTCCAGACACTCTATATGTCTGCTGTAAACATGATACAGACACTCTATATGTCTGCTGTAAACATGATTCCAGACACTCTATTTCTGCTGTAAACATGATACCAGACACTCTATGTCTGCTGTAAACATGACACCAGACACTCTATGTCTGCTGTAAACATGATACCAGACACTCTATGTCTGCTGTAAACATGACACCAGACACTCTATACGTCTGCTGTAAACATGACACCAGACACTATATGTCAGCTGTAAACATGACACCACACACTGTATATGTCTGCTGTAAACATGATACCATACACTCTATGTCTGCTGTAAACATGACACCAGACACTATATGTCAGCTGTAAACATGACACCACACACTGTATATGTCTGCTGTAAACATGATACCATACACTCTATGTCTGCTGTAAACATGACACCAGACACTCTATGTCTGCTGTAAACATGATACAGACACTCTATATGTCTGCTGTAAACATGATACAGACACTCTATATGTCTGCTGTAAACATGATACAGACACTCTATATGTCTGCTGTAAACATGACACCAGACACTCTATGTCTGCTGTAAACATGATACCAGACACTCTATGTCTGCTGTAAACATGATACAGACAATCTATATGTCTGCTGTAAACATTATACCAGACACTCTATGCTTCTGCTGTAAACATGACACCAGACACTCTATGTCTGCTGTAAACATGATACAGACACTCTATATGGCTGCTGTAAACATGATACAGACACTCTATATGTCTGCTGTAAACATGATACAGACACTCTATATGTCTGCTGTAAACATGACACCAGACACTCTATGTCTGCTGTAAACATGATACAGACACTCTATATGTCTGCTGTAAACATGATACAGACACTCTATATGTCTGCTGTAAACATGATACAGACACTCTATATGTCTGCTGTAAACATGATACAGACACTCGATATGTCTGCTGTAAACATGATACAGACACTCTATATGTCTGCTGTAAACATGATAGCAGACACTCTATATGTCTGCTGTAAACATGACACCAGACAGTCTATGTCTGCTGTAAACATGATACAGACACTCTATATGTCTGCTGTAAACATGATACCAGACACTCTATGTCTGCTGTAAACATGACACCAGACACTCTATGTCTGCTGTAAACATGACACCAGACACTCTATATGTCTGCTGTAAACATGACACCAGACACTCTATATGTTTGCTGTAAACATGACACAGACACTCTATATGTCTGCTGTAAACATGATACCAGAAACTCTATGTCTGCTGTAAACAGGATACAGACACTCTATATGTCTGCTGTAAACATGACACCAGACACTATATGTCTGCTGTAAACATGATACAGACACTCTATATGTCTGCTGTAAACATGACACCAGACACTCTATATGTCTGCTGTAAACATGATACAGACACTCTATATGTCTGCTGTAAACATGATACCAGACACTCTATATGTCTGCTGTAAACATGATACCAGACACTCTATATCAGCTGTAAACATGATACCAGACACTCTATATGTCTGCTGTAAAGATGACACCAGACACTCTATATGTCAGTTGTAAACATGACACCAGACACTCTATATGTCTGCTGTAAACATGACACCAGACACTCTATGTCTGCTGTAAACATGACACCAGACACTCTATACGTCTGCTGTAAACATGACACCAGACACTCTATGTCTGCTGTAAACATGATACAGACACTCTATATGTCTGCTGTAAACATGATACAGACACTCTATATGTCTGCTGTAAACATGATACCAGACACTCTATGTCAGCTGTAAACATGATACCAGACACTCTATATGTCTGCTGTAAACATGATACAGACACTCTATGTCTGCTGTAAACATGATACAGACACTCTATGTCTGCTGTAAACATGACACCAGACACTCTATGTCTGCTGTAAACATGATACAGACACTCTATATGTCTGCTGTAAACATGATACAGACACTCTATATGTCTGCTGTAAACATGATACAGACACTCTATATGTCTGCTGTAAACATGACACCAGACACTCTATGTCTGCTGTAAACATGATACCAGACACTCTATGTCTGCTGTAAACATTATACCAGACACTCTATGCTTCTGCTGTAAACATGACACCAGACACTCTATGTCTGCTGTAAACATGATAGAGACACTCTATGTCTGCTGTAAACATGATACAGACACTCTATATGTCTGCTGTAAACATGATACAGACACTCTATATGTCTGCTGTAAACATGATACAGACACTCTATATGTCTGCTGTAAACATGATACAGACACTCTATATGTCTGCTGTAAACATGATACAGACACTCTATATGTCTGCTGTAAACATGACACCAGACACTCTATGTCTGCTGTAAACATGATACCAGACACTCTATGTCTGCTGTAAACATGATACAGACAATCTATATGTCTGCTGTAAACATTATACCAGACACTCTATGCTTCTGCTGTAAACATGACACCAGACACTCTATGTCTGCTGTAAACATGATAGAGACACTCTATGTCTGCTGTAAACATGATAGAGACACTCTATGTCTGCTGTAAACATGATACAGACACTCTATATGTCTGCTGTAAACATGATACAGACACTCTATATGTCTGCTGTAAACATGACACCAGACACTCTATATGTCTGCTGTAAACATGATACAGACACTCTATATGTCTGCTGTAAACATGATACAGACACTCTATATGTCTGCTGTAAACATGATACAGACACTCGATATGTCTGCTGTAAACATGATACAGACACTCTATATGTCTGCTGTAAACATGATAGCAGACACTCTATATGTCTGCTGTAAACATGACACCAGACAGTCTATGTCTGCTGTAAACATGATACAGACACTCTATATGTCTGCTGTAAACATGATACCAGACACTCTATGTCTGCTGTAAACATGACACCAGACACTCTATGTCTGCTGTAAACATGACACCAGCCACTCTATATGTCTGCTGTAAACATGACACCAGACACTCTATATGTTTGCTGTAAACATGACACAGACACTCTATATGTCTGCTGTAAACATGATACCAGAAACTCTATGTCTGCTGTAAACAGGATACAGACACTCTATATGTCTGCTGTAAACATGACACCAGACACTATATGTCTGCTGTAAACATGATACAGACACTCTATATGTCTGCTGTAAACATGACACCAGACACTCTATATGTCTGCTGTAAACATGATACAGACACTCTATATGTCTGCTGTAAACATGATACCAGACACTCTATATGTCTGCTGTAAACATGATACCAGACACTCTATATCAGCTGTAAACATGATACCAGACACTCTATATGTCTGCTGTAAAGATGACACCAGACACTCTATATGTCAGCTGTAAACATGACACCAGACACTCTATATGTCTGCTGTAAACATGACACCAGACACTCTATGTCTGCTGTAAACATGACACCAGACACTCTATACGTCTGCTGTAAACATGACACCAGACACTCTATGTCTGCTGTAAACATGATACAGACACTCTATATGTCTGCTGTAAACATGATACAGACACTCTATATGTCTGCTGTAAACATGATACCAGACACTCTATGTCAGCTGTAAACATGATACCAGACACTCTATATGTCTGCTGTAAACATGATACAGACACTCTATGTCTGCTGTAAACATGATACAGACACTCTATGTCTGCTGTAAACATGACACCAGACACTCTATGTCTGCTGTAAACATGATACAGACACTCTATATGTCTGCTGTAAACATGATACAGACACTCTATATGTCTGCTGTAAACATGATACAGACACTCTATATGTCTGCTGTAAACATGACACCAGACACTCTATGTCTGCTGTAAACATGATACCAGACACTCTATGTCTGCTGTAAACATGATACAGACACTCTATGTCTGCTGTAAACATGATACAGACACTCTATATGGCTGCTGTAAACATGATACAGACACTCTATATGTCTGCTGTAAACATGATACAGACACTCTACATGTCTGCTGTAAACATGACACCAGACACTCTATGTGTCTGCTGTAAACATGACACCAGACACTCTATGTGTCTGCTGTAAACATGACACCAGACACTCTATATGTCTGCTGTAAACATGATAGAGACACTCTATGTCTGCTGTAAACATGATACAGACACTCTATGTCTGCTGTAAACATGATACAGACACTCTATATGTCTGCTGTAAACATGACACCAGACACTCTATATGTCTGCTGTAAACATGATACAGACACTCTATATGTCTGCTGTAAACATGATACAGACACTCTATATGTCTGCTGTAAACATGATACAGACACTCTATATGTCTGCTGTAAACATGATTCCAGACACTCTATGTCTGCTGTAAACATGACACCAGACACTCTATGTCTGCTGTAAACAGGATACAGACACTCTATGTCTGCTGTAAACATGACACCAGACACTCTATGTCTGCTGTAAACATGATACCAGACACTCTATGTCTGCTGTAAACATGACACCAGACACTCTATACGTCTGCTGTAAACATGACACCAGACACTATATGTCAGCTGTAAACATGACACCACACACTGTATATGTCTGCTGTAAACATGATACCATACACTCTATGTCTGCTGTAAACATGACACCAGACAATCTATATGTCTGCTGTAAACATGACACCAGACACTCTATGTCTGCTGTAAACATGATACAGACACTCTATATGTCTGCTGTAAACATGATACAGACACTCTATATGTCTGCTGTAAACATGATACAGACACTCTATATGTCTGCTGTAAACATGACACCAGACACTCTATGTCTGCTGTAAACATGATACCAGACACTCTATGTCTGCTGTAAACATTATACCAGACACTCTATGCTTCTGCTGTAAACATGACACCAGACACTCTATGTCTGCTGTAAACATGATAGAGACACTCTATGTCTGCTGTAAACATGATACAGACACTCTATATGTCTGCTGTAAACATGATACAGACACTCTATATGTCTGCTGTAAACATGATACAGACACTCTATATGTCTGCTGTAAACATGATACAGACACTCTATATGTCTGCTGTAAACATGATACAGACACTCGATATGTCTGCTGTAAACATGATACAGACACTCTATATGTCTGCTGTAAACATGATAGCAGACACTCTATATGTCTGCTGTAAACATGACACCAGACAGTCTATGTCTGCTGTAAACATGATACAGACACTCTATATGTCTGCTGTAAACATGATACCAGACACTCTATGTCTGCTGTAAACATGACACCAGACACTCTATGTCTGCTGTAAACATGACACCAGACACTCTATATGTCTGCTGTAAACATGACACCAGACACTCTATATGTTTGCTGTAAACATGATACAGACACTCTATATGTCTGCTGTAAACATGATACCAGAAACTCTATGTCTGCTGTAAACAGGATACAGACACTCTATATGTCTGCTGTAAACATGACACCAGACACTATATGTCTGCTGTAAACATGATACAGACACTCTATATGTCTGCTGTAAACATGACACCAGACACTCTATATGTCTGCTGTAAACATGATACAGACACTCTATATGTCTGCTGTAAACATGATACCAGACACTCTATATGTCTGCTGTAAACATGATACCAGACACTCTATATCAGCTGTAAACATGATACCAGACACTCTATATGTCTGCTGTAAAGATGACACCAGACACTCTATATGTCAGCTGTAAACATGACACCAGACACTCTATATGTCTGCTGTAAACATGACACCAGACACTCTATGTCTGCTGTAAACATGACACCAGACACTCTATATGTCTGCTGTATACATGATACCAGACACTCTATTTCTACTTTAAACATGATACCAGACACTCTATGTCTGCTGTAAACATGACACCGGACACTCTATGTCTGCTGTAAACATGACACCAGACACTCTATGTCTGCTGTAAACATGATACAGACACTCTATATGTCTGCTGTAAACATGACACCAGACACTCTATGTCTGCTGTAAACATGATACCAGACACTCTATGTCTGCTGTAAACATGACACCAGACACTCTATACGTCAGCTGTAAACATGATACAGACACTCTATATGTCTGCTGTAAACATGATACAGACACTCTATATGTCTGCTGTAAACATGACACCAGACACTCTATATGTCAGCTGTAAACATGACACCAGACACTCTATGTCTGCTGTAAACATGACACCAGACACTCTATGTCTGCTGTAAACATGATACCAGAAACTCTATGTCTGCTGTAAACATGATACAGACACTCTATATGTCTGCTGTAAACATGACACCAGACACTCTATGTCTGCTGTAAACATGACACCAGACACTATATGTCTGCTGTAAACATGACACCAGACACTCTATGTCTGCTGTAAACATGATACAGACACTCTATATGTCTGCTGTAAACATGATACCAGACACTCTATTTCTGCTGTAAACATGACACCAGACACTCTATATGTCTGCTGTAAACATGATACCAGACACTATACGTCTGCTGTAAACATGATACCAGACACTCTATGTCTGCTGTAAACATGATACAGACACTCTATATGTCTGCTGTAAACATGATACAGACACTCTATATGTCTGCTGTAAACATGGTACAGACACTCTATATGTCTGCTGTAAACATGATACCAGACACTCTATGTCTGCTGTAAACATGATAGAGACACTCTATGTCTGCTGTAAACATGATACAGACACTCTATATGTCTGCTGTAAACATGATACAGACACTCTATATGTCTGCTGTAAACATGATACAGACACTCTATGTCTGCTGTAAACATGACACCAGACACTCTATGTCTGCTGTAAACATGATACAGACACTCTATATGTCTGCTGTAAACATGATACAGACACTCTATATGTCTGCTGTAAACATGACACCAGACACTCTATGTCTGCTGTAAACATGATACAGACACTCTATGTCTGCTGTAAACATGACACCAGACACTCTATGTCTGCTGTAAACATGATACAGACACTCTATATGGCTGCTGTAAACATGATACAGATACTCTATATGTCTGCTGTAAACATGATACAGACACTCTATATGTCTGCTGTAAACATGACACCAGACACTCTATGTGTCTGCTGTAAACATGACACCAGACACTCTATGTGTCTGCTGTAAACATGACACCAGACACTCTATATGTCTGCTGTAAACATGATAGAGACACTCTATGTCTGCTGTAAACATGATACAGACACTCTATGTCTGCTGTAAACATGATACAGACACTCTATATGTCTGCTGTAAACATGACACCAGACACTCTATGTCTGCAGTAAACATGACACCAGACACTCTATATGGCTGCTGTAAACATGATACAGACACTCTATATGTCTGCTGTAAACATGATACAGACACTCTATATGTCTGCTGTAAACATGACACCAGACACTCTATATGTCTGCTGTAAACATGATACAGACACTCTATATGTCTGCTGTAAACATGATACAGACACTCTATATGTCTGCTGTAAACATGATACCAGACACTCTATTTCTGCTTTAAACATGATACCAGACACTCTATGTCTGCTGTAAACATGACACCGGACACTCTATGTCTGCTGTAAACATGACATCAGACACTCTATGTCTGCTGTAAACATGACACCAGACACTCTATATGTTTGCTGTAAACATGATACAGACACTCTATATGTCTGCTGTAAACATGATACCAGACACTCTATGTCTGCTGTAAACATGACACCAGACACTCTATGTCTGCTGTAAACATGATACCAGACACTCTATGTCTGCTGTAAACATGACACCAGACACTCTATATGTCTGCTGTAAACATGACACCAGACACTCTATACGTCAGCTGTAAACATGATACAGACACTCTATATGTCTGCTGTAAACATGATACAGACACTCTATATGTCTGCTGTAAACATGACACCAGACACTCTATGTCTGCTGTAAACATGATACAGACACTCTATACGTCAGCTGTAAACATGACACCAGACACTCTATACGTCAGCTGTAAACATGACACCAGACACTCTATATGTCAGCTGTAAACATGACACCAGACACTCTATGTCTGCTGTAAACATGACACCAGACACTCTATGTCTGCTGTAAACATGATACCAGAAACTCTATATCTGCTGTAAACATGATACAGACACTCTATATGTCTGCTGTAAACATGACACCAGACACTCTATGTCTGCTGTAAACATGACACCAGACACTATATGTCTGCTGTAAACATGACACCAGACACTCTATGTCTGCTGTAAACATGATACAGACACTCTATATGTCTGCTGTAAACATGATACCAGACACTCTATTTCTGCTGTAAACATGACACCAGACACTCTATATGTCTGCTGTAAACATGATACCAGACACTATACGTCTGCTGTAAACATGATACCAGACACTCTATGTCTGCTGTAAACATGATACAGGCACTCTATATGTCTGCTGTAAACATGATACAGACACTCTATATGTCTGCTGTAAACATGATACAGACACTCTATATGTCTGCTGTAAACATGATACCAGACACTCTATGTCTGCTGTAAACATGATAGAGACACTCTATGTCTGCTGTAAACATGATACAGACACTCTATATGTCTGCTGTAAACATGATACAGACACTCTATGTCTGCTGTAAACATGATACAGACACTCTATATGTCTGCTGTAAACATGACACCAGACACTCTATGTCTGCTGTAAACATGATACAGACACTCTATATGTCTGCTGTAAACATGACACCAGACACTCTATGTCTGCTGTAAACATGATACAGACACTCTATGTCTGCTGTAAACATGACACCAGACACTCTATGTCTGCTGTAAACATGATACAGACACTCTATATGGCTGCTGTAAACATGATACAGACACTCTATATGTCTGCTGTAAACATGATACAGACACTCTATATGTCTGCTGTAAACATGACACCAGACACTCTATGTGTCTGCTGTAAACATGACACCAGACACTCTATATGTCTGCTGTAAACATGATAGAGACACTCTATGTCTGCTGTAAACATGATGCAGATACTCTATGTCTGCTGTAAACATGATACAGACACTCTATATGTCTGCTGTAAACATGACACCAGACACTCTATGTCTGCTGTAAACATGACACCAGACACTCTATATGTCTGCTGTAAACATGATACAGACACTCTATATGTCTGCTGTAAACATGATACAGACACTCTATGTCTGCTGTAAACATGACACCAGACACTCTATGTCTGCTGTAAACATGATACAGACACTCTATATGGCTGCTGTAAACATGATACAGACACTCTATATGTCTGCTGTAAACATGATACAGACACTCTATATGTCTGCTGTAAACATGACACCAGACACTCTATGTCTGCTGTAAACATGACACCAGACACTCTATGTCTGCTGTAAACATGATACAGACACTCTATATGGCTGCTGTAAACATGATACAGACACTCTATGTGTCTGCTGTAAACATGACACCAGACACTCTATATGTCTGCTGTAAACATGATACAGACACTCTATATGTCTGCTGTAAACATGATACAGACACTCTATATGTCTGCTGTAAACATGATTCCAGACACTCTATTTCTGCTGTAAACATGATACCAGACACTCTATGTCTCCTGTAAACATGACACCAGCCACTCTATGTCTGCTGTAAACATGATACCAGACACTCTATGTCTGCTGTAAACATGACACCAGACACTCTATACGTCTGCTGTAAACATGACACCAGACACTATATGTCAGCTGTAAACATGACACCAGACACTGTATATGTCTGCTGTAAACATGATAGTAGAAAAAAGCTTCAGTTGTAGTCCATACACTCTATGTCTGCTGTAAACATTACACCAGACAATCTATACGTCTGCTGTAAACATGACACCAGACACTCTATGTCTGCTGTAAACATGATACAGACACTCTATATGTCTGCTGTAAACATGACACCAGACACTCTATGTCTGCTGTAAACATGACACCAGACACTCTATATGTCTGCTGTAAACATGATACAGACACTCTATATGTCTGCTGTAAACATGATACAGACACTCTATATGTCTGCTGTAAACATGATTCCAGACACTCTATTTCTGCTGTAAACATGATACCAGCCACTCTATGTCTGCTGTAAACATGACACCAGCCACTCTATGTCTGCTGTAAACATGATACCAGACACTCTATGTCTGCTGTAAACATGACACCAGACACTCTATACGTCTGCTGTAAACATGACACCAGACACTCTATGTCTGCTGTAAACATGATACAGACACTCTGTGTCTGCTGTAAACATGATACAGACACTCTATATGTCTGCTGTAAACATGATACAGACACTCTATATGTCTGCTGTAAACATGATACAGACACTCTATATGTCTGCTGTAAACATGATACAGACACTCTATATGTCTGCTGTAAACATGACACCAGACACTCTATATGTCTGCTGTAAACATGATACAGACACTCTATATGTCTGCTGTAAACATGATACAGACACTCTATATGTCTGCTGTAAACATGATACAGACACTCTATATGTCTGCTGTAAACATGATTCCAGACACTCTATATGTCTGCTGTAAACATGATACAGAAACTCTATTTCTGCTGTAAACATGATACCAGACACTCTATGTCTGCTGTAAACATGACACCAGACACTCTATGTCTGCTGTAAACATGATACCAGACACTCTATGTCTGCTGTAAACATGACACCAGACACTCTATACGTCTGCTGTAAACATGACACCAGACACTATATGTCAGCTGTAAACATGACACCACACACTGTATATGTCTGCTGTAAACATGATACCATACACTCTATGTCTGCTGTAAACATGACACCAGACACTATATGTCAGCTGTAAACATGACACCACACACTGTATATGTCTGCTGTAAACATGATACCATACACTCTATGTCTGCTGTAAACATGACACCAGACACTCTATGTCTGCTGTAAACATGATACAGACACTCTATATGTCTGCTGTAAACATGATACAGACACTCTATATGTCTGCTGTAAACATGATACAGACACTCTATATGTCTGCTGTAAACATGACACCAGACACTCTATGTCTGCTGTAAACATGATACCAGACACTCTATGTCTGCTGTAAACATGATACAGACAATTTATATGTCTGCTGTAAACATTATACCAGACACTATATGTCAGCTGTAAACATGACACCAGACACTGTATATGTCTGCTGTAAACATGATAGTAGAAAAAAGCTTCAGTTGTAGTCCATACACTCTATGTCTGCTGTAAACATTACACCAGACAATCTATATGTCTGCTGTAAACATGACACCAGACACTCTATATGTCTGCTGTAAACATGATTCCAGACACTCTATTTCTGCTGTAAACATGATACCAGCCACTCTATGTCTGCTGTAAACATGACACCAGCCACTCTATGTCTGCTGTAAACATGATACCAGACACTCTATGTCTGCTGTAAACATGACACCAGACACTCTATACGTCTGCTGTAAACATGACACCAGACACTCTATGTCTGCTGTAAACATGATACAGACACTCTGTGTCTGCTGTAAACATGATACAGACACTCTATATGTCTGCTGTAAACATGACACCAGACACTCTATATGTCTGCTGTAAACATGATACAGACACTCTATATGTCTGCTGTAAACATGATACAGACACTCTATATGTCTGCTGTAAACATGATACAGACACTCTATATGTCTGCTGTAAACATGATTCCAGACACTCTATATGTCTGCTGTAAACATGATACAGACACTCTATTTCTGCTGTAAACATGATACCAGACACTCTATGTCTGCTGTAAACATGACACCAGACACTCTATGTCTGCTCTAAACATTATACCAGACACTCTATGTCTGCTGTAAACATGACACCAGACACTCTATACGTCTGCTGTAAACATGACACCAGACACTATATGTCAGCTGTAAACATGACACCACACACTGTATATGTCTGCTGTAAACATGATACCATACACTCTATGTCTGCTGTAAACATGACACCAGACACTATATGTCAGCTGTAAACATGACACCACACACTGTATATGTCTGCTGTAAACATGATACCATACACTCTATGTCTGCTGTAAACATGACACCAGACACTCTATGTCTGCTGTAAACATGATACAGACACTCTATATGTCTGCTGTAAACATGATACAGACACTCTATATGTCTGCTGTAAACATGATACAGACACTCTATATGTCTGCTGTAAACATGACACCAGACACTCTATGTCTGCTGTAAACATGATACCAGACACTCTATGTCTGCTGTAAACATGATACAGACAATTTATATGTCTGCTGTAAACATTATACCAGACACTATATGTCAGCTGTAAACATGACACCAGACACTGTATATGTCTGCTGTAAACATGATAGTAGAAAAAAGCTTCAGTTGTAGTCCATACACTCTATGTCTGCTGTAAACATTACACCAGACAATCTATATGTCTGCTGTAAACATGACACCAGACACTCTATACGTCTGCTGTAAACATGACACCAGACACTCTATGTCTGCTGTAAACATGATACAGACACTCTATATGTCTGCTGTAAACATGACACCAGACACTCTATGTCTGCTGTAAACATGACACCAGACACTCTATATGTCTGCTGTAAACATGATACAGACACTCTATATGTCTGCTGTAAACATGATACAGACACTCTATATGTCTGCTGTAAACATGATTCCAGACACTCTATTTCTGCTGTAAACATGATACCAGCCACTCTATGTCTGCTGTAAACATGACACCAGCCACTCTATGTCTGCTGTAAACATGATACCAGACACTCTATGTCTGCTGTAAACATGACACCAGACACTCTATACGTCTGCTGTAAACATGACACCAGACACTCTATGTCTGCTGTAAACATGATACAGACACTCTATGTCTGCTGTAAACATGATACAGACACTCTATATGTCTGCTGTAAACATGACACCAGACACTCTATATGTCTGCTGTAAACATGATACAGACACTCTATATGTCTGCTGTAAACATGATACAGACACTCTATATGTCTGCTGTAAACATGATACAGACACTCTATATGTCTGCTGTAAACATGATTCCAGACACTCTATATGTCTGCTGTAAACATGATACAGACACTCTATTTCTGCTGTAAACATGATACCAGACACTCTATGTCTGCTGTAAACATGACACCAGACACTCTATGTCTGCTGTAAACATGATACCAGACACTCTATGTCTGCTGTAAACATGACACCAGACACTCTATACGTCTGCTGTAAACATGACACCAGACACTATATGTCAGCTGTAAACATGACACCACACACTGTATATGTCTGCTGTAAACATGATACCATACACTCTATGTCTGCTGTAAACATGACACCAGACACTATATGTCAGCTGTAAACATGACACCACACACTGTATATGTCTGCTGTAAACATGATACCATACACTCTATGTCTGCTGTAAACATGACACCAGACACTCTATGTCTGCTGTAAACATGATACAGACACTCTATATGTCTGCTGTAAACATGATACAGACACTCTATATGTCTGCTGTAAACATGATACAGACACTCTATATGTCTGCTGTAAACATGACACCAGACACTCTATGTCTGCTGTAAACATGATACCAGACACTCTATGTCTGCTGTAAACATGATACAGACACTCTATGTCTGCTGTAAACATGATAGAGACACTCTATGTCTGCTGTAAACATGATACAGACACTCTATATGTCTGCTGTAAACATGATACAGACACTCTATATGTCTGCTGTAAACATGACACCAGACACTCTATGTCTGCTGTAAACATGATACAGACACTCTATATGTCTGCTGTAAACATGATACAGACACTCTATATGTCTGCTGTAAACATGATACAGACACTCTATATGTCTGCTGTAAACATGATACAGACACTCGATATGTCTGCTGTAAACATGATACAGACACTCTATATGTCTGCTGTAAACATGATAGCAGACACTCTATATGTCTGCTGTAAACATGACACCAGACAGTCTATGTCTGCTGTAAACATGATACAGACACTCTATGTGTCTGCTGTAAACATGATACCAGACACTCTATGTCTGCTGTAAACATGACACCAGACACTCTATGTCTGCTGTAAACATGACACCAGACACTCTATATGTCTGCTGTAAACATGACACCAGACACTCTATATGTTTGCTGTAAACATGACACAGACACTCTATATGTCTGCTGTAAACATGATACCAGAAACTCTATGTCTGCTGTAAACAGGATACAGACACTCTATATGTCTGCTGTAAACATGACACCAGACACTATATGTCTGCTGTAAACATGATACAGACACTCTATATGTCTGCTGTAAACATGACACCAGACACTCTATATGTCTGCTGTAAACATGATACAGACACTCTATATGTCTGCTGTAAACATGATACCAGACACTCTATATGTCTGCTGTAAACATGATACCAGACACTCTATATCAGCTGTAAACATGATACCAGACACTCTATATGTCTGCTGTAAAGATGACACCAGACACTCTATATGTCAGCTGTAAACATGACACCAGACACTCTATATGTCTGCTGTAAACATGACACCAGACACTCTATGTCTGCTGTAAACATGACACCAGACACTCTATACGTCTGCTGTAAACATGACACCAGACACTCTATGTCTGCTGTAAACATGATACAGACACTCTATATGTCTGCTGTAAACATGATACAGACACTCTATATGTCTGCTGTAAACATGATACCAGACACTCTATGTCAGCTGTAAACATGATACCAGACACTCTATATGTCTGCTGTAAACATGATACAGACACTCTATGTCTGCTGTAAACATGATACAGACACTCTATGTCTGCTGTAAACATGACACCAGACACTCTATGTCTGCTGTAAACATGATACAGACACTCTATATGTCTGCTGTAAACATGATACAGACACTCTATATGTCT
This sequence comes from Eucyclogobius newberryi, assembly GCF_026437365.1. Taxonomy (NCBI): domain Eukaryota; kingdom Metazoa; phylum Chordata; class Actinopteri; order Gobiiformes; family Gobiidae; genus Eucyclogobius; species Eucyclogobius newberryi. The sequence goes on along the minus strand of NW_027315834.1, from coordinate 41,460,597 downwards.
GCTGTAAACATGATACAGACACTCTATATGTCTGCTGTAAACATGACACCAGACACTCTATGTCTGCTGTAAACATGATACCAGACACTCTATGTCTGCTGTAAACATGATACAGACACTCTATGTCTGCTGTAAACATGATACAGACACTCTATATGGCTGCTGTAAACATGACACCAGACACTCTATGTGTCTGCTGTAAACATGACACCAGACACTCTATATGTCTGCTGTAAACATGATAGAGACACTCTATGTCTGCTGTAAACATGATACAGACACTCTATGTCTGCTGTAAACATGAGACCAGACACTCTATGTCTGCTGTAAACATGATACAGACACTCTATATGTCTGCTGTAAACATGACACCAGACACTCTATGTCTGCTGTAAACATGATACCAGACACTCTATGTCTGCTGTAAACATGATACAGACACTCTATGTCTGCTGTAAACATGATACAGACACTCTATGTCTGCTGTAAACATGATACAGACACTCTATATGTCTGCTGTAAACATGACACCAGACACTCTATGTGTCTGCTGTAAACATGACACCAGACACTCTATATGTCTGCTGTAAACATGATAGAGACACTCTATGTCTGCTGTAAACATGATACAGACACTCTATGTCTGCTGTAAACATGATACAGACACTCTATATGTCTGCTGTAAACATGACACCAGACACTCTATATGTCTGCTGTAAACATGATACAGACACTCTATATGTCTGCTGTAAACATGATACAGACACTCTATATGTCTGCTGTAAACATGATACAGACACTCTATATGTCTGCTGTAAACATGATTCCAGACACTCTATTTCTGCTGTAAACATGATACTAGACACTCTATGTCTGCTGTAAACATGACACCAGACACTCTATGTCTGCTGTAAACATGATACCAGACACTCTATGTCTGCTGTAAACATGACACCAGACACTCTATACGTCTGCTGTAAACATGACACCAGACACTATATGTCAGCTGTAAACATGACACCACACACTGTATATGTCTGCTGTAAACATGATACCATACACTCTATGTCTGCTGTAAACATGACACCAGACAATCTATATGTCTGCTGTAAACATGACACCAGACACTCTATGTCTGCTGTAAACATGATACAGACACTCTATATGTCTGCTGTAAACATGATACAGACACTCTATATGTCTGCTGTAAACATGATACAGACACTCTATATGTCTGCTGTAAACATGACACCAGACACTCTATGTCTGCTGTAAACATGATACCAGACACTCTATGTCTGCTGTAAACATGATACAGACAATCTATATGTCTGCTGTAAACATTATACCAGACACTCTATGCTTCTGCTGTAAACATGACACCAGACACTCTATGTCTGCTGTAAACATGATAGAGACACTCTATGTCTGCTGTAAACATGATACAGACACTCTATATGTCTGCTGTAAACATGATACCAGACACTCTATGTCTGCTGTAAACATGACACCAGACACTCTATGTCTGCTGTAAACATGACACCAGACACTCTATATGTCTGCTGTAAACATGATACAGACACTCTATGTCTGCTGTAAACATGACACCAGACACTCTATATGTTTGCTGTAAACATGATACAGACACTCTATATGTCTGCTGAAAACATGATACCAGAAACTCTATGTCTGCTGTAAACAGGATACAGACACTCTATATGTCTGCTGTAAACATGACACCAGACACTATATGTCTGCTGTAAACATGATACAGACACTCTATATGTCTGCTGTAAACATGACACCAGACACTCTATATGTCTGCTGTAAACATGATACAGACACTCTATATGTCTGCTGTAAACATGATACCAGACACTCTATATGTCTGCTGTAAACATGATACCAGACACTCTATATCAGCTGTAAACATGATACCAGACACTCTATATGTCTGCTCTAAAGATGACACCAGACACTCTATATGTCAGCTGTAAACATGACACCAGACACTCTATATGTCTGCTGTAAACATGATACAGACACTCTATATGTCTGCTGTATACATGATACCAGACACTCTATTTCTACTTTAAACATGATACCAGACACTCTATGTCTGCTGTAAACATGACACCGGACACTCTATGTCTGCTGTAAACATGACACCAGACACTCTATGTCTGCTGTAAACATGACACCAGACACTCTATATGTCTGCTGTAAACATGATACAGACACTCTATATGTCTGCTGTAAACATGACACCAGACACTCTATGTCTGCTGTAAACATGATACCAGACACTCTATGTCTGCTGTAAACATGACACCAGACACTCTATACGTCAGCTGTAAACATGATACAGACACTCTATATGTCTGCTGTAAACATGATACAGACACTCTATATGTCTGCTGTAAACATGACACCAGACACTCTATATGTCAGCTGTAAACATGACACCAGACACTCTATGTCTGCTGTAAACATGACACCAGACACACTATGTCTGCTGTAAACATGATACCAGAAACTCTATGTCTGGTGTAAACATGATACAGACACTCTATATGTCTGCTGTAAACATGACACCAGACACTCTATGTCTGCTGTAAACATGACACCAGACACTATATGTCTGCTGTAAACATGACACCAGACACTCTATGTCTGCTGTAAACATGATAGAGACACTCTATGTCTGCTGTAAACATGATACAGACACTCTATATGTCTGCTGTAAACATGATACAGACACTCTATATGTCTGCTGTAAACATGATACAGACACTCTATGTCTGCTGTAAACATGACACCAGACACTCTATGTCTGCTGTAAACATGATACAGACACTCTATATGTCTGCTGTAAACATGATACAGACACTCTATATGTCTGCTGTAAACATGATACAGACACTCTATATGTCTGCTGTAAACATGACACCAGACACTCTATGTCTGCTGTAAACATGATACAGACACTCTATGTCTGCTGTAAACATGACACCAGACACTCTATGTCTGCTGTAAACATGATACAGACACTCTATATGGCTGCTGTAAACATGATACAGACACTCTATATGTCTGCTGTAAACATGATACAGACACTCTATATGTCTGCTGTAAACATGACACCAGACACTCTATGTGTCTGCTGTAAACATGACACCAGACACTCTATGTGTCTGCTGTAAACATGACACCAGACACTCTATATGTCTGCTGTAAACATGATAGAGACACTCTATGTCTGCTGTAAACATGATACAGACACTCTATGTCTGCTGTAAACATGATACAGACACTCTATATGTCTGCTGTAAACATGACACCAGACACTCTATGTCTGCAGTAAACATGACACCAGACACTCTATATGGCTGCTGTAAACATGATACAGACACTCTATATGTCTGCTGTAAACATGATACAGACACTCTATATGTCTGCTGTAAACATGACACCAGACACTCTATATGTCTGCTGTAAACATGATACAGACACTCTATATGTCTGCTGTAAACATGATACAGACACTCTATATGTCTGCTGTAAACATGATACCAGACACTCTATTTCTGCTTTAAACATGATACCAGACACTCTATGTCTGCTGTAAACATGACACCGGACACTCTATGTCTGCTGTAAACATGACATCAGACACTCTATGTCTGCTGTAAACATGACACCAGACACTCTATATGTTTGCTGTAAACATGATACAGACACTCTATATGTCTGCTGTAAACATGATACCAGACACTCTATGTCTGCTGTAAACATGACACCAGACACTCTATGTCTGCTGTAAACATGATACCAGACACTCTATGTCTGCTGTAAACATGACACCAGACACTCTATATGTCTGCTGTAAACATGACACCAGACACTCTATACGTCAGCTGTAAACATGATACAGACACTCTATATGTCTGCTGTAAACATGATACAGACACTCTATATGTCTGCTGTAAACATGACACCAGACACTCTATGTCTGCTGTAAACATGATACAGACACTCTATACGTCAGCTGTAAACATGACACCAGACACTCTATACGTCAGCTGTAAACATGACACCAGACACTCTATATGTCAGCTGTAAACATGACACCAGACACTCTATGTCTGCTGTAAACATGACACCAGACACTCTATGTCTGCTGTAAACATGATACCAGAAACTCTATGTCTGCTGTAAACATGATACAGACACTCTATATGTCTGCTGTAAACATGACACCAGACACTCTATGTCTGCTGTAAACATGACACCAGACACTATATGTCTGCTGTAAACATGACACCAGACACTCTATGTCTGCTGTAAACATGATACAGACACTCTATATGTCTGCTGTAAACATGATACCAGACACTCTATTTCTGCTGTAAACATGACACCAGACACTCTATATGTCTGCTGTAAACATGATACCAGACACTATACGTCTGCTGTAAACATGATACCAGACACTCTATGTCTGCTGTAAACATGATACAGACACTCTATATGTCTGCTGTAAACATGATACAGACACTCTATATGTCTGCTGTAAACATGATACAGACACTCTATATGTCTGCTGTAAACATGATACCAGACACTCTATGTCTGCTGTAAACATGATAGAGACACTCTATGTCTGCTGTAAACATGATACAGACACTCTATATGTCTGCTGTAAACATGATACAGACACTCTATATGTCTGCTGTAAACATGATAGACACTCTATATGTCTGCTGTAAAGATGACACCAGACACTCTATATGTCTGCTGTAAACATGATACAGACACTCTATATGTCTGCTGTAAACATGATACAGACACTCTATGTCTGCTGTAAACATGACACCAGACACTCTATGTCTGCTGTAAACATGATACAGACACTCTATATGTCTGCTGTAAACATGATACAGACACTCTATATGTCTGCTGTAAACATGATACAGACACTCTATATGTCTGCTGTAAACATGACACCAGACACTCTATGTCTGCTGTAAACATGATACAGACACTCTATGTCTGCTGTAAACATGACACCAGACACTCTATGTCTGCTGTAAACATGATACAGACACTCTATATGGCTGCTGTAAACATGATACAGACACTCTATATGTCTGCTGTAAACATGATACAGACACTCTATATGTCTGCTGTAAACATGACACCAGACACTCTATGTGTCTGCTGTAAACATGACACCAGACACTCTATATGTCTGCTGTAAACATGATAGAGACACTCTATGTCTGCTGTAAACATGATACAGATACTCTATGTCTGCTGTAAACATGATACAGACACTCTATATGTCTGCTGTAAACATGACACCAGACACTCTATGTCTGCTGTAAACATGACACCAGACACTCTATATGTCTGCTGTAAACATGATACAGACACTCTATATGTCTGCTGTAAACATGATACAGACACTCTATGTCTGCTGTAAACATGACACCAGACACTCTATGTCTGCTGTAAACATGATACAGACACTCTATATGGCTGCTGTAAACATGATACAGACACTCTATATGTCTGCTGTAAACATGATACAGACACTCTATATGTCTGCTGTAAACATGACACCAGACACTCTATGTGTCTGCTGTAAACATGACACCAGACACTCTATATGTCTGCTGTAAACATGATACAGACACTCTATATGTCTGCTGTAAACATGATACAGACACTCTATATGTCTGCTGTAAACATGATTCCAGACACTCTATTTCTGCTGTAAACATGATACCAGACACTCTATGTCTGCTGTAAACATGACACCAGCCACTCTATGTCTGCTGTAAACATGATACCAGACACTCTATGTCTGCTGTAAACATGACACCAGACACTCTATACGTCTGCTGTAAACATGACACCAGACACTATATGTCAGCTGTAAACATGACACCAGACACTGTATATGTCTGCTGTAAACATGATACCATACACTCTATGTCTGCTGTAAACATTACACCAGACAATCTATATGTCTGCTGTAAACATGACACCAGACACTCTATACCTCTGCTGTAAACATGACACCAGACACTCTATGTCTGCTGTAAACATGATACAGACACTCTATATGTCTGCTGTAAACATGATACAGACACTCTATATGTCTGCTGTATACATGATACCAGACACTCTATTTCTACTTTAAACATGATACCAGACACTCTATGTCTGCTGTAAACATGACACCGGACACTCTATGTCTGCTGTAAACATGACACCAGACACTCTATGTCTGCTGTAAACATGACACCAGACACTCTATATGTCTGCTGTAAACATGATACAGACACTCTATATGTCTGCTGTAAACATGACACCAGACACTCTATGTCTGCTGTAAACATGATACCAGACACTCTATGTCTGCTGTAAACATGACACCAGACACTCTATACGTCAGCTGTAAACATGATACAGACACTCTATATGTCTGCTGTAAACATGATACAGACACTCTATATGTCTGCTGTAAACATGACACCAGACACTCTATATGTCAGCTGTAAACATGACACCAGACACTCTATGTCTGCTGTAAACATGACACCAGACACACTATGTCTGCTGTAAACATGATACCAGAAACTCTATGTCTGGTGTAAACATGATACAGACACTCTATATGTCTGCTGTAAACATGACACCAGACACTCTATGTCTGCTGTAAACATGACACCAGACACTATATGTCTGCTGTAAACATGACACCAGACACTCTATGTCTGCTGTAAACATGATAGAGACACTCTATGTCTGCTGTAAACATGATACAGACACTCTATATGTCTGCTGTAAACATGATACAGACACTCTATATGTCTGCTGTAAACATGATACAGACACTCTATGTCTGCTGTAAACATGACACCAGACACTCTATGTCTGCTGTAAACATGATACAGACACTCTATATGTCTGCTGTAAACATGATACAGACACTCTATATGTCTGCTGTAAACATGATACAGACACTCTATATGTCTGCTGTAAACATGACACCAGACACTCTATGTCTGCTGTAAACATGATACAGACACTCTATGTCTGCTGTAAACATGACACCAGACACTCTATGTCTGCTGTAAACATGATACAGACACTCTATATGGCTGCTGTAAACATGATACAGACACTCTATATGTCTGCTGTAAACATGATACAGACACTCTATATGTCTGCTGTAAACATGACACCAGACACTCTATGTGTCTGCTGTAAACATGACACCAGACACTCTATGTGTCTGCTGTAAACATGACACCAGACACTCTATATGTCTGCTGTAAACATGATAGAGACACTCTATGTCTGCTGTAAACATGATACAGACACTCTATGTCTGCTGTAAACATGATACAGACACTCTATATGTCTGCTGTAAACATGACACCAGACACTCTATGTCTGCAGTAAACATGACACCAGACACTCTATATGGCTGCTGTAAACATGATACAGACACTCTATATGTCTGCTGTAAACATGATACAGACACTCTATATGTCTGCTGTAAACATGACACCAGACACTCTATATGTCTGCTGTAAACATGATACAGACACTCTATATGTCTGCTGTAAACATGATACAGACACTCTATATGTCTGCTGTAAACATGATACCAGACACTCTATTTCTGCTTTAAACATGATACCAGACACTCTATGTCTGCTGTAAACATGACACCGGACACTCTATGTCTGCTGTAAACATGACATCAGACACTCTATGTCTGCTGTAAACATGACACCAGACACTCTATATGTTTGCTGTAAACATGATACAGACACTCTATATGTCTGCTGTAAACATGATACCAGACACTCTATGTCTGCTGTAAACATGACACCAGACACTCTATGTCTGCTGTAAACATGATACCAGACACTCTATGTCTGCTGTAAACATGACACCAGACACTCTATATGTCTGCTGTAAACATGACACCAGACACTCTATACGTCAGCTGTAAACATGATACAGACACTCTATATGTCTGCTGTAAACATGATACAGACACTCTATATGTCTGCTGTAAACATGACACCAGACACTCTATGTCTGCTGTAAACATGATACAGACACTCTATACGTCAGCTGTAAACATGACACCAGACACTCTATACGTCAGCTGTAAACATGACACCAGACACTCTATATGTCAGCTGTAAACATGACACCAGACACTCTATGTCTGCTGTAAACATGACACCAGACACTCTATGTCTGCTGTAAACATGATACCAGAAACTCTATGTCTGCTGTAAACATGATACAGACACTCTATATGTCTGCTGTAAACATGACACCAGACACTCTATGTCTGCTGTAAACATGACACCAGACACTATATGTCTGCTGTAAACATGACACCAGACACTCTATGTCTGCTGTAAACATGATACAGACACTCTATATGTCTGCTGTAAACATGATACCAGACACTCTATTTCTGCTGTAAACATGACACCAGACACTCTATATGTCTGCTGTAAACATGATACCAGACACTATACGTCTGCTGTAAACATGATACCAGACACTCTATGTCTGCTGTAAACATGATACAGACACTCTATATGTCTGCTGTAAACATGATACAGACACTCTATATGTCTGCTGTAAACATGATACAGACACTCTATATGTCTGCTGTAAACATGATACCAGACACTCTATGTCTGCTGTAAACATGATAGAGACACTCTATGTCTGCTGTAAACATGATACAGACACTCTATATGTCTGCTGTAAACATGATACAGACACTCTATATGTCTGCTGTAAACATGATAGACACTCTATATGTCTGCTGTAAAGATGACACCAGACACTCTATATGTCTGCTGTAAACATGATACAGACACTCTATATGTCTGCTGTAAACATGATACAGACACTCTATGTCTGCTGTAAACATGACACCAGACACTCTATGTCTGCTGTAAACATGATACAGACACTCTATATGTCTGCTGTAAACATGATACAGACACTCTATATGTCTGCTGTAAACATGATACAGACACTCTATATGTCTGCTGTAAACATGACACCAGACACTCTATGTCTGCTGTAAACATGATACAGACACTCTATGTCTGCTGTAAACATGACACCAGACACTCTATGTCTGCTGTAAACATGATACAGACACTCTATATGGCTGCTGTAAACATGATACAGACACTCTATATGTCTGCTGTAAACATGATACAGACACTCTATATGTCTGCTGTAAACATGACACCAGACACTCTATGTGTCTGCTGTAAACATGACACCAGACACTCTATATGTCTGCTGTAAACATGATAGAGACACTCTATGTCTGCTGTAAACATGATACAGATACTCTATGTCTGCTGTAAACATGATACAGACACTCTATATGTCTGCTGTAAACATGACACCAGACACTCTATGTCTGCTGTAAACATGACACCAGACACTCTATATGTCTGCTGTAAACATGATACAGACACTCTATATGTCTGCTGTAAACATGATACAGACACTCTATGTCTGCTGTAAACATGACACCAGACACTCTATGTCTGCTGTAAACATGATACAGACACTCTATATGGCTGCTGTAAACATGATACAGACACTCTATATGTCTGCTGTAAACATGATACAGACACTCTATATGTCTGCTGTAAACATGACACCAGACACTCTATGTGTCTGCTGTAAACATGACACCAGACACTCTATATGTCTGCTGTAAACATGATACAGACACTCTATATGTCTGCTGTAAACATGATACAGACACTCTATATGTCTGCTGTAAACATGATTCCAGACACTCTATTTCTGCTGTAAACATGATACCAGACACTCTATGTCTGCTGTAAACATGACACCAGCCACTCTATGTCTGCTGTAAACATGATACCAGACACTCTATGTCTGCTGTAAACATGACACCAGACACTCTATACGTCTGCTGTAAACATGACACCAGACACTATATGTCAGCTGTAAACATGACACCAGACACTGTATATGTCTGCTGTAAACATGATACCATACACTCTATGTCTGCTGTAAACATTACACCAGACAATCTATATGTCTGCTGTAAACATGACACCAGACACTCTATACCTCTGCTGTAAACATGACACCAGACACTCTATGTCTGCTGTAAACATGATACAGACACTCTATATGTCTGCTGTAAACATGACACCAGACACTCTATGTCTGCTGTAAACATGATACAGACACTCTATATGTCTGCTGTAAACATGATACAGACACTCTATGTCTGCTGTAAACATGACACCAGACACTCTATGTCTGCTGTAAACATGATACAGACACTCTATATGGCTGCTGTAAACATGATACAGACACTCTATATGTCTGCTGTAAACATGATACAGACACTCTATATGTCTGCTGTAAACATGACACCAGACACTCTATGTGTCTGCTGTAAACATGACACCAGACACTCTATATGTCTGCTGTAAACATGATACAGACACTCTATATGTCTGCTGTAAACATGATACAGACACTCTATATGTCTGCTGTAAACATGATTCCAGACACTCTATTTCTGCTGTAAACATGATACCAGACACTCTATGTCTGCTGTAAACATGACACCAGCCACTCTATGTCTGCTGTAAACATGATACCAGACACTCTATGTCTGCTGTAAACATGACACCAGACACTCTATACGTCTGCTGTAAACATGACACCAGACACTATATGTCAGCTGTAAACATGACACCAGACACTGTATATGTCTGCTGTAAACATGATACCATACACTCTATGTCTGCTGTAAACATTACACCAGACAATCTATATGTCTGCTGTAAACATGACACCAGACACTCTATACGTCTGCTGTAAACATGACACCAGACACTCTATGTCAGCTGTAAACATGATACAGACACTCTATGTCTGCTGTAAACATGATACAGACACGCTATGTCTGCTGTAAACATGACACCAGACACTCTATGTCTGCTGTAAACATGATACAGACACTCTATATGTCTGCTGTAAACATGATACAGACACTCTATATGTCTGCTGTAAACATGATACAGACACTCTATATGTCTGCTGTAAACATGACACCAGACACTCTATGTCTGCTGTAAACATGATACCAGACACTCTATGTCTGCTGTAAACATGATACAGACACTCTATGTCTGCTGTAAACATGACACCAGACACTCTATGTCTGCTGTAAACATGATACAGACACTCTATATGGCTGCTGTAAACATGATACAGACACTCTATATGTCTGCTGTAAACATGATACAGACACTCTACATGTCTGCTGTAAACATGACACCAGACACTCTATGTGTCTGCTGTAAACATGACACCAGACACTCTATGTGTCTGCTGTAAACATGACACCAGACACTCTATATGTCTGCTGTAAACATGATAGAGACACTCTATGTCTGCTGTAAACATGATACAGACAGTCTATGTCTGCTGTAAACATGATACAGACACTCTATATGTCTGCTGTAAACATGACACCAGACACTCTATATGTCTGCTGTAAACATGATACAGACACTCTATATGTCTGCTGTAAACATGATACAGACACTCTATATGTCTGCTGTAAACATGATACAGACACTCTATATGTCTGCTGTAAACATGATTCCAGACACTCTATATGTCTGCTGTAAACATGATACAGACACTCTATATGTCTGCTGTAAACATGATTCCAGACACTCTATTTCTGCTGTAAACATGATACCAGACACTCTATGTCTGCTGTAAACATGACACCAGACACTCTATGTCTGCTGTAAACATGATACCAGACACTCTATGTCTGCTGTAAACATGACACCAGACACTCTATACGTCTGCTGTAAACATGACACCAGACACTATATGTCAGCTGTAAACATGACACCACACACTGTATATGTCTGCTGTAAACATGATACCATACACTCTATGTCTGCTGTAAACATGACACCAGACACTATATGTCAGCTGTAAACATGACACCACACACTGTATATGTCTGCTGTAAACATGATACCATACACTCTATATCTGCTGTAAACATGACACCAGACACTCTATGTCTGCTGTAAACATGATACAGACACTCTATATGTCTGCTGTAAACATGATACAGACACTCTATATGTCTGCTGTAAACATGATACAGACACTCTATATGTCTGCTGTAAACATGACACCAGACACTCTATGTCTGCTGTAAACATGATACCAGACACTCTATGTCTGCTGTAAACATGATACAGACAATCTATATGTCTGCTGTAAACATTATACCAGACACTCTATGCTTCTGCTGTAAACATGACACCAGACACTCTATGTCTGCTGTAAACATGATAGAGACACTCTATGTCTGCTGTAAACATGATACAGACACTCTATATGTCTGCTGTAAACATGATACAGACACTCTATATGTCTGCTGTAAACATGACACCAGACACTCTATGTCTGCTGTAAACATGATACAGACACTCTATATGTCTGCTGTAAACATGATACAGACACTCTATATGTCTGCTGTAAACATGATACAGACACTCTATATGTCTGCTGTAAACATGATACAGACACTCGATATGTCTGCTGTAAACATGATACAGACACTCTATATGTCTGCTGTAAACATGATAGCAGACACTCTATATGTCTGCTGTAAACATGACACCAGACACTCTATGTCTGCTGTAAACATGATACAGACACTCTATATGTCTGCTGTAAACATGATACAGACACTCTATATGTCTGCTGTAAACATGATACAGACACTCTATATGTCTGCTGTAAACATGATACCAGACACTCTATGTCTGCTGTAAACATGACACCAGACACTCTATGTCTGCTGTAAACATGACACCAGACACTCTATATGTCTGCTGTAAACATGACACCAGACACTCTATATGTTTGCTGTAAACATGACACAGACACTCTATATGTCTGCTGTAAACATGATACCAGAAACTCTATGTCTGCTGTAAACAGGATACAGACACTCTATATGTCTGCTGTAAACATGACACCAGACACTATATGTCTGCTGTAAACATGATACAGACACTCTATATGTCTGCTGTAAACATGACACCAGACACTCTATATGTCTGCTGTAAACATGATACAGACACTCTATATGTCTGCTGTAAACATGATACCAGACACTCTATATGTCTGCTGTAAACATGATACCAGACACTCTATATCAGCTGTAAACATGATACCAGACACTCTATATGTCTGCTGTAAAGATGACACCAGACACTCTATATGTCAGCTGTAAACATGACACCAGACACTCTATATGTCTGCTGTAAACATGACACCAGACACTCTATACGTCTGCTGTAAACATGACACCAGACACTCTATGTCTGCTGTAAACATGATACAGACACTCTATATGTCTGCTGTAAACATGATACAGACACTCTATATGTCTGCTGTAAACATGATACCAGACACTCTATGTCAGCTGTAAACATGATACCAGACACTCTATATGTCTGCTGTAAACATGATACAGACACTCTATGTCTGCTGTAAACATGATACAGACACTCTATGTCTGCTGTAAACATGACACCAGACACTCTATGTCTGCTGTAAACATGATACAGACACTCTATATGTCTGCTGTAAACATGATACAGACACTCTATATGTCTGCTGTAAACATGATACAGACACTCTATATGTCTGCTGTAAACATGACACCAGACACTCTATGTCTGCTGTAAACATGATACCAGACACTCTATGTCTGCTGTAAACATGATACAGACACTCTATGTCTGCTGTAAACATGATACAGACACTCTATATGGCTGCTGTAAACATGATACAGACACTCTATATGTCTGCTGTAAACATGATACAGACACTCTATATGTCTGCTGTAAACATGATACAGACACTCTATATGTCTGCTGTAAACATGATACAGACACTCTATATGTCTGCTGTAAACATGATACAGACACTCGATATGTCTACTGTAAACATGATACAGACACTCTATATGTCTGCTGTAAACATGATAGCAGACACTCTATATGTCTGCTGTAAACATGACACCAGACAGTCTATGTCTGCTGTAAACATGATACAGACACTCTATATGTCTGCTGTAAACATGATACCAGACACTCTATGTCTGCTGTAAACATGACACCAGACACTCTATGTCTGCTGTAAACATGACACCAGACACTCTATATGTCTGCTGTAAACATGACACCAGACACTCTATATGTTTGCTGTAAACATGATACAGACACTCTATATGTCTGCTGTAAACATGATACCAGAAACTCTATGTCTGCTGTAAACAGGATACAGACACTCTATATGTCTGCTGTAAACATGACACCAGACACTATATGTCTGCTGTAAACATGATACAGACACTCTATATGTCTGCTGTAAACATGACACCAGACACTCTATATGTCTGCTGTAAACATGATACAGACACTCTATATGTCTGCTGTAAACATGATACCAGACACTCTATATGTCTGCTGCAAACATGATACCAGACACTCTATATCAGCTGTAAACATGATACCAGACACTCTATATGTCTGCTGTAAAGATGACACCAGACACTCTATATGTCAGCTGTAAACATGACACCAGACACTCTATATGTCTGCTGTAAACATGACACCAGACACTCTATGTCTGCTGTAAACATGATACAGACACTCTATATGTCTGCTGTAAACATGATACCAGACACTCTATTTCTGCTTTAAACATGATACCAGACACTCTATGTCTGCTGTAAACATGACACCGGACACTCTATGTCTGCTGTAAACATGACACCAGACACTCTATGTCTGCTGTAAACATGACACCAGACACTCTATATGTCTGCTGTAAACATGATACAGACACTCTATATGTCTGCTGTAAACATGACACCAGACACTCAATGTCTGCTGTAAACATGATACCAGACACTCTATGTCTGCTGTAAACATGATACAGACACTCTATATGTCTGCTGTAAACATGATACAGACACTCTATATGTCTGCTGTAAACATGATACAGACACTCTATATGTCTGCTGTAAACATGACACCAGACACTCTATATGTCAGCTGTAAACATGACACCAGACACTCTATGTCTGCTGTAAACATGACACCAGACACTCTATGTCTGCTGTAAACATGATACCAGAAACTCTATGTCTGCTGTAAACATGATACAGACACTCTATATGTCTGCTGTAAACATGACACCAGACACTCTATGTCTGCTGTAAACATGACACCAGACACTATATGTCTGCTGTAAACATGACACCAGACACTCTATGTCTGCTGTAAACATGATACAGACACTCTATATGTCTGCTGTAAACATGATACCAGACACTCTATTTCTGCTGTAAACATGACACCAGACACTCTATATGTCTGCTGTAAACATGATACCAGACACTATACGTCTGCTGTAAACATGATACCAGACACTCTATGTCTGCTGTAAACATGATACAGACACTCTATATGTCTGCTGTAAACATGATACAGACACTCTATATGTCTGCTGTAAACATGGTACAGACACTCTATATGTCTGCTGTAAACATGATACCAGACACTCTATGTCTGCTGTAAACATGATAGAGACACTCTATGTCTGCTGTAAACATGATACAGACACTCTATATGTCTGCTGTAAACATGATACAGACACTCTATATGTCTGCTGTAAACATGATACAGACACTCTATGTCTGCTGTAAACATGACACCAGACACTCTATGTCTGCTGTAAACATGATACAGACACTCTATATGTCTGCTGTAAACATGATACAGACACTCTATATGTCTGCTGTAAACATGATACAGACACTCTATATGTCTGCTGTAAACATGACACCAGACACTCTATGTCTGCTGTAAACATGATACAGACACTCTATGTCTGCTGTAAACATGACACCAGACACTCTATGTCTGCTGTAAACATGATACAGACACTCTATATGGCTGCTGTAAACATGATACAGACACTCTATATGTCTGCTGTAAACATGATACAGACACTCTATATGTCTGCTGTAAACATGACACCAGACACTCTATGTGTCTGCTGTAAACATGACACCAGACACTCTATATGTCTGCTGTAAACATGATAGAGACACTCTATGTCTGCTGTAAACATGATACAGACACTCTATGTCTGCTGTAAACATGATACAGACACTCTATATGTCTGCTGTAAACATGACACCAGACACTCTATGTCTGCAGTAAACATGACACCAGACACTCTATATGGCTGCTGTAAACATGATACAGACACTCTATATGTCTGCTGTAAACATGATACAGACACTCTATATGTCTGCTGTAAACATGACACCAGACACTCTATATGTCTGCTGTAAACATGATACAGACACTCTATATGTCTGCTGTAAACATGATACAGACACTCTATATGTCTGCTGTAAACATGATACAGACACTCTATATGTCTGCTGTAAACATGACACCAGACACTCTATATGTCTGCTGTAAACATGATACAGACACTCTATATGTCTGCTGTAAACATGATACCAGACACTCTATGTCTGCTGTAAACATGACACCAGACACTCTATGTCTGCTGTAAACATGACACCAGACACTCTATATGTCTGCTGTAAACATGACACCAGACACTCTATATGTTTGCTGTAAACATGATACAGACACTCTATATGTCTGCTGTAAACATGATACCAGAAACTCTATGTCTGCTGTAAACAGGATACAGACACTCTATATGTCTGCTGTAAACATGACACCAGACACTATATGTCTGCTGTAAACATGATACAGACACTCTATATGTCTGCTGTAAACATGACACCAGACACTCTATATGTCTGCTGTAAACATGATACAGACACTCTATATGTCTGCTGTAAACATGATACCAGACACTCTATATGTCTGCTGCAAACATGATACCAGACACTCTATATCAGCTGTAAACATGATACCAGACACTCTATATGTCTGCTGTAAAGATGACACCAGACACTCTATATGTCAGCTGTAAACATGACACCAGACACTCTATATGTCTGCTGTAAACATGACACCAGACACTCTATGTCTGCTGTAAACATGATACAGACACTCTATATGTCTGCTGTAAACATGATACCAGACACTCTATTTCTGCTTTAAACATGATACCAGACACTCTATGTCTGCTGTAAACATGACACCGGACACTCTATGTCTGCTGTAAACATGACACCAGACACTCTATGTCTGCTGTAAACATGACACCAGACACTCTATATGTCTGCTGTAAACATGATACAGACACTCTATATGTCTGCTGTAAACATGACACCAGACACTCAATGTCTGCTGTAAACATGATACCAGACACTCTATGTCTGCTGTAAACATGATACAGACACTCTATATGTCTGCTGTAAACATGATACAGACACTCTATATGTCTGCTGTAAACATGATACAGACACTCTATATGTCTGCTGTAAACATGACACCAGACACTCTATATGTCAGCTGTAAACATGACACCAGACACTCTATGTCTGCTGTAAACATGACACCAGACACTCTATGTCTGCTGTAAACATGATACCAGAAACTCTATGTCTGCTGTAAACATGATACAGACACTCTATATGTCTGCTGTAAACATGACACCAGACACTCTATGTCTGCTGTAAACATGACACCAGACACTATATGTCTGCTGTAAACATGACACCAGACACTCTATGTCTGCTGTAAACATGATACAGACACTCTATATGTCTGCTGTAAACATGATACCAGACACTCTATTTCTGCTGTAAACATGACACCAGACACTCTATATGTCTGCTGTAAACATGATACCAGACACTATACGTCTGCTGTAAACATGATACCAGACACTCTATGTCTGCTGTAAACATGATACAGACACTCTATATGTCTGCTGTAAACATGATACAGACACTCTATATGTCTGCTGTAAACATGGTACAGACACTCTATATGTCTGCTGTAAACATGATACCAGACACTCTATGTCTGCTGTAAACATGATAGAGACACTCTATGTCTGCTGTAAACATGATACAGACACTCTATATGTCTGCTGTAAACATGATACAGACACTCTATATGTCTGCTGTAAACATGATACAGACACTCTATGTCTGCTGTAAACATGACACCAGACACTCTATGTCTGCTGTAAACATGATACAGACACTCTATATGTCTGCTGTAAACATGATACAGACACTCTATATGTCTGCTGTAAACATGATACAGACACTCTATATGTCTGCTGTAAACATGACACCAGACACTCTATGTCTGCTGTAAACATGATACAGACACTCTATGTCTGCTGTAAACATGACACCAGACACTCTATGTCTGCTGTAAACATGATACAGACACTCTATATGGCTGCTGTAAACATGATACAGACACTCTATATGTCTGCTGTAAACATGATACAGACACTCTATATGTCTGCTGTAAACATGACACCAGACACTCTATGTGTCTGCTGTAAACATGACACCAGACACTCTATGTGTCTGCTGTAAACATGACACCAGACACTCTATATGTCTGCTGTAAACATGATAGAGACACTCTATGTCTGCTGTAAACATGATACAGACACTCTATGTCTGCTGTAAACATGATACAGACACTCTATATGTCTGCTGTAAACATGACACCAGACACTCTATGTCTGCAGTAAACATGACACCAGACACTCTATATGGCTGCTGTAAACATGATACAGACACTCTATATGTCTGCTGTAAACATGATACAGACACTCTATATGTCTGCTGTAAACATGACACCAGACACTCTATATGTCTGCTGTAAACATGATACAGACACTCTATATGTCTGCTGTAAACATGATACAGAGACTCTATATGTCTGCTGTAAACATGATACCAGACACTCTATGTCTGCTGTAAACATGACACCGGACACTCTATGTCTGCTGTAAACATGACATCAGACACTCTATGTCTGCTGTAAACATGACACCAGACACTCTATATGTTTGCTGTAAACATGATACAGACACTCTATATGTCTGCTGTAAACATGATACCAGACACTCTATGTCTGCTGTAAACATGACACCAGACACTCTATGTCTGCTGTAAACATGATACCAGACACTCTATGTCTGCTGTAAACATGACACCAGACACTCTATATGTCTGCTGTAAACATGACACCAGACACTCTATACGTCAGCTGTAAACATGATACAGACACTCTATATGTCTGCTGTAAACATGATACAGACACTCTATATGTCTGCTGTAAACATGACACCAGACACTCTATGTCTGCTGTAAACATGACACCAGACACTCTATATGTCTGCTGTAAACATGACACCAGACACTCTATATGTCAGCTGTAAACATGACACCAGACACTCTATGTCTGCTGTAAACATGACACCAGACACTCTATGTCTGCTGTAAACATGATACCAGAAACTCTATGTCTGCTGTAAACATGATACAGACACTCTATATGTCTGCTGTAAACATGACACCAGACACTCTATGTCTGCTGTAAACATGACACCAGACACTATATGTCTGCTGTAAACATGACACCAGACACTCTATGTCTGCTGTAAACATGATACAGACACTCTATATGTCTGCTGTAAACATGATACCAGACACTCTATTTCTGCTGTAAACATGACACCAGACACTCTATATGTCTGCTGTAAACATGATACCAGACACTATACGTCTGCTGTAAACATGATACCAGACACTCTATGTCTGCTGTAAACATGATACAGACACTCTATATGTCTGCTGTAAACATGATACAGACACTCTATATGTCTGCTGTAAACATGATACAGACACTCTATATGTCTGCTGTAAACATGATACCAGACACTCTATGTCTGCTGTAAACATGATAGAGACACTCTATGTCTGCTGTAAACATGATACAGACACTCTATATGTCTGCTGTAAACATGATACAGACACTCTATATGTCTGCTGTAAAGATGACACCAGACACTTTATATGTCTGCTGTAAACATGATACCAGACACTCTATGTCTGCTGTAAACATGATACAGACACTCTATATGTCTGCTGTAAACATGATACCAGACACTCTATTTCTGCTGTAAACATGACACCAGACACTCTATATGTCTGCTGTAAACATGATACCAGACACTATACGTCTGCTGTAAACATGATACCAGACACTCTATGTCTGCTGTAAACATGATACAGACACTCTATATGTCTGCTGTAAACATGATACAGACACTCTATATGTCTGCTGTAAACATGGTACAGACACTCTATATGTCTGCTGTAAACATGATACCAGACACTCTATGTCTGCTGTAAACATGATAGAGACACTCTATGTCTGCTGTAAACATGATACAGACACTCTATATGTCTGCTGTAAACATGATACAGACACTCTATATGTCTGCTGTAAACATGATACCAGACACTCTATGTCTGCTGTAAAGATGACACCAGACACTCTATATGTCTGCTGTAAACATGATACAGACACTCTATATGTCTGCTGTAAACATGATACAGACACTCTATGTCTGCTGTAAACATGACACCAGACACTCTATGTCTGCTGTAAACATGATACAGACACTCTATATGTCTGCTGTAAACATGATACAGACACTCTATATGTCTGCTGTAAACATGATACAGACACTCTATATGTCTGCTGTAAACAGGACACCAGACACTCTATGTCTGCTGTAAACATGATACAGACACTCTATGTCTGCTGTAAACATGACACCAGACACTCTATGTCTGCTGTAAACATGATACAGACACTCTATATGGCTGCTGTAAACATGATACAGACACTCTATATGTCTGCTGTAAACATGATACAGACACTCTATATGTCTGCTGTAAACATGACACCAGACACTCTATGTGTCTGCTGTAAACATGACACCAGACACTCTATGTGTCTGCTGTAAACATGACACCAGACACTCTATATGTCTGCTGTAAACATGATAGAGACACTCTATGTCTGCTGTAAACATGATACAGACACTCTATGTCTGCTGTAAACATGATACAGACACTCTATATGTCTGCTGTAAACATGACACCAGACACTCTATGTCTGCAGTAAACATGACACCAGACACTCTATATGGCTGCTGTAAACATGATACAGACACTCTATATGTCTGCTGTAAACATGATACAGACACTCTATATGTCTGCTGTAAACATGACACCAGACACTCTATATGTCTGCTGTAAACATGATACAGACACTCTATATGTCTGCTGTAAACATGATACAGAGACTCTATATGTCTGCTGTAAACATGATACCAGACACTCTATTTCTGCTTTAAACATGATACCAGACACTCTATGTCTGCTGTAAACATGACACCGGACACTCTATGTCTGCTGTAAACATGACATCAGACACTCTATGTCTGCTGTAAACATGACACCAGACACTCTATATGTTTGCTGTAAACATGATACAGACACTCTATATGTCTGCTGTAAACATGATACCAGACACTCTATGTCTGCTGTAAACATGACACCAGACAATCTATGTCTGCTGTAAACATGATACCAGACACTCTATGTCTGCTGTAAACATGACACCAGACACTCTATATGTCTGCTGTAAACATGACACCAGACACTCTATACGTCAGCTGTAAACATGATACAGACACTCTATATGTCTGCTGTAAACATGATACAGACACTCTATATGTCTGCTGTAAACATGACACCAGACACTCTATGTCTGCTGTAAACATGATACAGACACTCTATACGTCAGCTGTAAACATGACACCAGACACTCTATACGTCAGCTGTAAACATGACACCAGACACTCTATATGTCAGCTGTAAACATGACACCAGACACTCTATGTCTGCTGTAAACATGACACCAGACACTCTATGTCTGCTGTAAACATGATACCAGAAACTCTATGTCTGCTGTAAACATGATACAGACACTCTATATGTCTGCTGTAAACATGACACCAGACACTCTATGTCTGCTGTAAACATGACACCAGACACTATATGTCTGCTGTAAACATGACACCAGACACTCTATGTCTGCTGTAAACATGATACAGACACTCTATATGTCTGCTGTAAACATGATACCAGACACTCTATTTCTGCTGTAAACATGACACCAGACACTCTATATGTCTGCTGTAAACATGATACCAGACACTATACGTCTGCTGTAAACATGATACCAGACACTCTATGTCTGCTGTAAACATGATACAGACACTCTATATGTCTGCTGTAAACATGATAGAGACACTCTATATGTCTGCTGTAAACATGATACAGACACTCTATATGTCTGCTGTAAACATGATACCAGACACTCTATGTCTGCTGTAAACATGATAGAGACACTCTATGTCTGCTGTAAACATGATACAGACACTCTATATGTCTGCTGTAAACATGATACAGACACTCTATATGTCTGCTGTAAACATGATAGACACTCTATATGTCTGCTGTAAAGATGACACCAGACACTTTATATGTCTGCTGTAAACATGATACAGACACTCTATATGTCTGCTGTAAACATGATACAGACACTCTATGTCTGCTGTAAACATGACACCAGACACTCTATGTCTGCTGTAAACATGATACAGACACTCTATATGTCTGCTGTAAACATGATACAGACACTCTATATGTCTGCTGTAAACATGATACAGACACTCTATATGTCTGCTGTAAACATGACACCAGACACTCTATGTCTGCTGTAAACATGATACAGACACTCTATGTCTGCTGTAAACATGACACCAGACACTCTATGTCTGCTGTAAACATGATACAGACACTCTATATGGCTGCTGTAAACATGATACAGACACTCTATATGTCTGCTGTAAACATGATACAGACACTCTATATGTCTGCTGTAAACATGACACCAGACACTCTATGTGTCTGCTGTAAACATGACACCAGACACTCTATATGTCTGCTGTAAACATGATAGAGACACTCTATGTCTGCTGTAAACATGATACAGATACTCTATGTCTGCTGTAAACATGATACAGACACTCTATATGTCTGCTGTAAACATGACACCAGACACTCTATGTCTGCTGTAAACATGACACCAGACACTCTATATGTCTGCTGTAAACATGATACAGACACTATATGTCTGCTGTAAACATGATACAGACACTCTATGTCTGCTGTAAACATGACACCAGACACTCTATGTCTGCTGTAAACATGATACAGACACTCTATATGGCTGCTGTAAACATGATACAGACACTCTATATGTCTGCTGTAAACATGATACAGACACTCTATATGTCTGCTGTAAACATGACACCAGACACTCTATGTGTCTGCTGTAAACATGACACCAGACACTCTATATGTCTGCTGTAAACATGACACCAGACACTCTATATGTCTGCTGTAAACATGATAGAGACACTCTATGTCTGCTGTAAACATGATACAGATACTCTATGTCTGCTGTAAACATGATACAGACACTCTATATGTCTGCTGTAAACATGACACCAGACACTCTATGTCTGCTGTAAACATGACACCAGACACTCTATATGTCTGCTGTAAACATGATACAGACACTCTATATGTCTGCTGTAAACATGATACAGACACTCTATATGTCTGCTGTAAACATGATACAGACACTCTATATGTCTGCTGTAAACATGATACAGACACTCTATATGTCTGCTGTAAACATGATTCCAGACACTCTATTTCTGCTGTAAATATGATACCAGACACTCTATGTCTGCTGTAAACATGACACCAGACACTCTATGTCTGCTGTAAACATGATACCAGACACTCTATGTCTGCTGTAAACATGACACCAGACACTCTATACGTCTGCTGTAAACATGACACCAGACACTATATGTCAGCTGTAAACATGACACCAGACACTGTATATGTCTGCTGTAAACATGATACCATACACTCTATGTCTGCTGTAAACATTACACCAGACAATCTATATGTCTGCTGTAAACATGACACCAGACACTCTATACGTCTGCTGTAAACATGACACCAGACACTCTATGTCTGCTGTAAACATGATACAGACACTCTATATGTCTGCTGTAAACATGATACAGACACTCTATATGTCTGCTGTAAACATGATACCAGACACTCTATGTCAGCTGTAAACATGATACCAGACACTCTATATGTCTGCTGTAAACATGATACAGACACTCTATGTCTGCTGTAAACATGACACCAGACACTCTATGTCTGCTGTAAACATGATACAGACACTCTATATGTCTGCTGTAAACATGATACAGACACTCTATATGTCTGCTGTAAACATGATACAGACACTCTATATGTCTGCTGTAAACATGATACAGACACTCTATGTCTGCTGTAAACATGATACAGACACTCTATATGTCTGCTGTAAACATTATACCAGACACTCTATGTGTCTGCTGTAAACATGACACCAGACACTCTATGTCTGCTGTAAACATGATAGAGACACTCTATGTCTGCTGTAAACATGATACAGACACTCTATATGTCTGCTGTAAACATGATACAGACACTCTATATGTCTGCTGTAAACATGACACCAGACACTCTATGTCTGCTGTAAACATGATACAGACACTCTATATGTCTGCTGTAAACATGATACAGACACTCTATATGTCTGCTGTAAACATGATACAGACACTCTATATGTCTGCTGTAAACATGATACAGACACTCTATATGTCTGCTGTAAACATGATACAGACACTCTATATGTCTGCTGTAAACATGATTCCAGACACTCTATTTCTGCTGTAAACATGACACCAGACACTCTATGTCTGCTGTAAACATGACACCAGACACTCTATACGTCTGCTGTAAACATGACACCAGACACTATATGTCAGCTGTAAACATGACACCAGACACTGTATATGTCTGCTGTAAACATGATACCATACACTCTATGTCTGCTGTAAACATTACACCAGACAATCTATATGTCTGCTGTAAACATGACACCAGACACTCTATACGTCTGCTGTAAACATGACACCAGACACTCTATACGTCTGCTTTAAATATAACACCAGACACTCTATACGTTTGCTGTAAACATGACACAGACACTCTATACTTCAGCTGTAAACATGACACCAGACACTCTATGTCTGCTGTAAACATGACACCAGACACTCTATATGTCTGCTGTAAACATGACACCAGACACTCTATGTCTGCTGTAAACATGATACCAGACACTCTATATGTCTGCTGTAAACATGGCACCAGACACTCTATGTCTGCTGTAAACATGACACCAGACACTCTATATGTCTGCTGTAAACATGACACCAGACACTCTATGTCTGCTGTAAACATGATACCAGACACTCTATATGTCTGCTGTAAACATGGCACCAGACACTCTATTTCTGCTGTAAACATGACACCAGACACTCTATATGTCTGCTGTAAACATGATACCAGACACTATACGTCTGCTGTAAACATGATACCAGACACTCTATGTCTGCTGTAAACATGATACAGACACTCTATATGTCTGGTGTAAACATGATACAGACACTCTATATGTCTGCTGTAAACATGATACAGACACTCTATATGTCTGCTGTAAACATGATACCAGACACTCTATGTCTGCTGTAAACATGATAGAGACACTCTATGTCTGCTGTAAACATGATACAGACACTCTATATGTCTGCTGTAAACATGATACAGACACTCTATATGTCTGCTGTAAACATGATACAGACACTCTATATGTCTGCTGTAAAGATGACACCAGACACTCTATATGTCTGCTGTAAACATGATACAGACACTCTATATGTCTGCTGTAAACATGATACAGACACTCTATGTCTGCTGTAAACATGACACCAGACACTCTATGTCTGCTGTAAACATGATACAGACACTCTATATGTCTGCTGTAAACATGATACAGACACTCTATATGTCTGCTGTAAACATGACACCAGACACTCTATGTCTGCTGTAAACATGATACAGACACTCTATGTCTGCTGTAAACATGACACCAGACACTCTATGTCTGCTGTAAACATGATACAGACACTCTATATGGCTGCTGTAAACATGATACAGACACTCTATATGTCTGCTGTAAACATGATACAGACACTCTATATGTCTGCTGTAAACATGACACCAGACACTCTATGTGTCTGCTGTAAACATGACACCAGACACTCTATGTATCTGCTGTAAACATGACACCAGACACTCTATATGTCTGCTGTAAACATGATAGAGACACTCTATGTCTGCTGTAAACATGATACAGATACTCTATGTCTGCTGTAAACATGATACAGACACTCTATATGTCTGCTGTAAACATGACACCAGACACTCTATGTCTGCTGTAAACATGACACCAGACACTCTATATGTCTGCTGTAAACATGATACAGACACTCTATATGTCTGCTGTAAACATGATACAGACACTCTATATGTCTGCTGTAAACATGATACAGACACTCTATATGTCTGCTGTAAACATGATACAGACACTCTATATGTCTGCTGTAAACATGATTCCAGACACTCTATTTCTTCTGTAAACATGATACCAGACACTCTATGTCTGCTGTAAACATGATACCATACACTCTATGTCTGCTGTAAACATTACACCAGACAATCTATATGTCTGCTGTAAACATGACACCAGACACTCTATACGTCTGCTGTAAACATGATACAGACACTCTATATGTCTGCTGTAAACATGATACAGACACTCTATATGTCTGCTGTAAACATGATACCAGACACTCTATGTCAGCTGTAAACATGATACCAGACACTCTATATGTCTGCTGTAAACATGATACAGACACTCTATGTCTGCTGTAAACATGACACCAGACACTCTATGTCTGCTGTAAACATGATACAGACACTCTATATGTCTGCTGTAAACATGATACAGACACTCTATATGTCTGCTGTAAACATGATACAGACACTCTATATGTCTGCTGTAAACATGACACCAGACACTCTATGTCTGCTGTAAACATGATACCAGACACTCTATGTCTGCTGTAAACATGATACAGACACTCTATATGTCTGCTGTAAACATTATACCAGACACTCTATGTGTCTGCTGTAAACACAACACCAGACACTCTATGTCTGCTGTAAACATGATAGAGACACTCTATGTCTGCTGTAAACATGATACAGACACTCTATATGTCTGCTGTAAACATGATACAGACACTCTATATGTCTGCTGTAAACATGACACCAGACACTCTATGTCTGCTGTAAACATGATACAGACACTCTATATGTCTGCTGTAAACATGATACAGACACTCTATATGTCTGCTGTAAACATGATACAGACACTCTATATGTCTGCTGTAAACATGATACAGACACTCTATATGTCTGCTGTAAACATGATTCCAGACACTCTATTTCTGCTGTAAACATGACACCAGACACTCTATGTCTGCTGTAAACATGACACCAGACACTCTATACGTCTGCTGTAAACATGACACCAGACACTATATGTCAGCTGTAAACATGACACCAGACACTGTATATGTCTGCTGTAAACATGATACCATACACTCTATGTCTGCTGTAAACATTACACCAGACAATCTATATGTCTGCTGTAAACATGACACCAGACACTCTATACGTCTGCTGTAAACATGACACCAGACACTCTATATGTCTGCTGTAAACATGATACAGACACTCTATATGTCTGCTGTAAATATAACACCAGACACTCTATACGTTTGCTGTAAACATGATACAGACACTCTATACGTCAGCTGTAAACATGACACCAGACACTCTATACGTCAGCTGTAAACATGACACCAGACACTCTATGTCTGCTGTAAACATGACACCAGACACTCTATATGTCTGCTGTAAACATGACACCAGACACTCTATATGTCTGCTGTAAACATGATACCAGACACTCTATATGTCTGCTGTAAACATGACACCAGACACTCTATACGTCTGCTGTAAATATAACACCAGACACTCTATACGTTTGCTGTAAACATGATACAGACACTCTATACGTCAGCTGTAAACATGACACCAGACACTCTATACGTCAGCTGTAAACATGACACCAGACACTCTATGTCTGCTGTAAACATGACACCGGACACTCTATATGTCTGCTGTAAACATGATACCAGACACTCTATATGTCTGCTGTAAACATGGCACCAGACACTCTATATGTCAGCTGTAAACATGACACCAGACACTCTATATGTGTGCTGTAAACATGACACCAGACACTCTATACGTCTGCTGTAAATATGACACCAGGCACTCTATTCGTCTGCTGTAAACATGACACCAGACACTCTATATGTCTGCTGTAAACATGACACCAGACACTCTATACGTCTGCTGTAAATATGACACCAGACACTCTATGTCTGCTGTAAACATGATACAGACACTCTATACGTCTGCTGTAAACATGACACCAGACACTCTATATGTCTGCTGTAAACATGACACCAGACACTCTATATGTCACCTGTAAACAGACACTCAATATGTCTGCTGTAAACATGACTTTTTGTTTATTTTTCCCCTCCAGCGCTAAACTTTGACCCCTTTTTCTTTTTTAACTATTTCTTTTTTACACATAAAACAACACATTAAGCATAAAACAAACAAGAGAGGAGGCATTCTACTACAGACGCCTGTGGGTCATCCAGACATGAAGGTAGCAAGAGGGCTAACCTGAAGACAAAGACAGTGGCAGGATTTTTGTCTTTGACCTCCCAATATCCCACAGTGAACAGGAGTGCAGTGAACAGGAGGATTGAGTAGGATGCGTGTTTTTCACAAAATATTCCCTAGTCTTGTTATACTGTTTAAAATGTTCAAAACGCTGAGTCTAGAGACCGGGTTTGCATATCATAAAGCTAACTGGCACTAACCAGCACACATACAATGACATAAAATGAATTTATGATACAATACACATAAACAATACAATAAAATAATGGTGAGAAAAATTGCACACTATAATTGATCCATTTGTTTATTTTACTTTGCTAGTGTCATTTGGTTGTGGAGTTGAGTGAAAAATGAATTAACCATTCACTCTTAATCACACCAAATAGACATTTCTTCAAACTAATCTATGACTTGATGGATGATTGGACACAGCGAAAAGTAATGAAAAAATCAGAGGTAAGACAGGCTGGACTTCTTCAGAAAGCTATTCAGTCAACTAACCCAAAGTTTGAACTGCACAACATCTGCAAAGAAACGCTTTTGAGCTACAGTTGAAGTAGCACCTGCACAACAGCACACACTAATATCTGAAGCCCTCACATGCAGTGATCACATTTTATTTACAGTCCCACAAATATTTATGTCCTGTGATGAAAAATGCTGGAGATCAGCTGCTTTTAACCAAATAACTCCATTCTGGATGATGATAACATGATTTTTGAACATAGCGCAGCAGCAGCAGCAGTAGCAGCAGCAGCCGCCGGAAGCTCCTCACACCAGGAGTTCCTTGGTCAATATGACTGCTATCATTAACTAATGTCCACACATAAGTGCAATGAGTTTGCAGTATTCTTTATAGAGATCCTTCAGTTGTTTAGTCAATTAATTAGTCGTTGGTGGATAGCAAAATGGAGACTATATGGAGGGAGTTAGCAGAGGATTTGAGTTTAATCTTACTTATATATCTCTTAACATAAATATTAACATAGATACTATCATACTACTACTTCAATACTATAATACCACTTTGCTGTACACCAGTAGATGTTTTTACATCAATCTCCTTGTTTCCCCCCCTCTTTTAATAAACAAATTGGTCGATAGGGCATGTCTTTAGTCGACAAAAATATCTTTAATTAACTATAGCCTTAATTCTTGAATAGGCATTAAAAATGTCATCAATTCCACAATGCAAATAACAACCCTACAGACACCAAAGTAATAATGGACTCAGACTTGAACTTTAACAGGCACATCAAATCAATAACATCAGCAGCATTTCTAATAAAAAAAAAACAAAAAAAGTATAGTGTCTAAACCAAACTTGGAGAGACTTATACATGCATTTGTTTCCAGAAGGTTAGACTGTAACGGCCTGCTCACTGGCCTCTCCAAACGAGCTGTAAAACAGCTGCAGTACATCCAGAACGCTGCTGCTCGGGTCCTGACTAGAACCAGGAAGTATGAGCCGGTCTCTCCTCTGGCTTTCTGTTCTATGTCCAATATCAACCTTTTTTCAAATCTGGGCTCAAAACTATGCTATTTAGACATGTATATGACTGGATTGTATCTGCATTCTTCCCTTTTAATATATTTTTTAAAGATTATGAATGTTCTTTTTTGTGATTTGAATACATCTTTCTGATTATGTAAATAACTTTGTATTACTGTATGAATTGTGCTGAACAAACACTTGCCTTGCCTATCGGACACCAATGGGACAGTGCACTGGTGGGTCAAGCCAAAATTGTTGCTCTGTTATGACATTTGGAGACAAATTGTTGAACTGTTTAAGTGTCTTTAAACTTTTAAAGCAGGAGCTTGTTTGTTGGATTACTTTGCTTATCAGAGCATTCTACAATTGCATTTTATTTTATTTTTTACATTTTTTTAAACGTGTATTGCTGTGAAGTGGGCCACTTTGCAGCCCGAGGCCCATGGCCCCTGCTGCAGCTCTGTCTCCACAGACAGCAACGGTGACAGAGGGCACAAAACTAAACAGTGTAGTCAAACTGCTCCACATATCAGCCACAATAAAAATAAATAGTGAACATGCAGGCTGAATGTTATGTTTAATGAGGTATGATTCATGTTAGATAATTTGAAACAAAGAACAAGAGGCCACACACATGTGCAGAAGAGTAATGAATATTCATTTAGAGCTGTCAAGCAGAAGGTCCTCCTGTAACTTGTAGTCATTTATGCAAAAAGATGATAAAAGCACATGGCTTGAATGAATTGCATGCATTTGTTATGTCTCTAACTTTCCAAACCAAAGATTATGTGGAATAAACCAGTTTTCCCTCATGGGTCCTTGCTTTCCCATGTTGCCGTGCTTTGAGGATGGAAGTATGAGAAGGTACAGTGGGCCTGCGGAGCAGGAGGGAGCAGTCCCTGGAGCAGAGGAGGAAGAGACACAGATGTCACTGCACTGAAAATCCCCAGAGACTCGAGCCAAAGCCTGTTACTTTTCTGTATTTCTGAGTTAAGAGCATGTTGTAGCGTGAAACTGTCCCCAAATGATGACATCATCTTGTTGATGCCCTGCATCTCGGGACATCTGCTCTGAGATGGGTGATTATAGGTGTACAGAATGATGCAGGGGCAACCAAGGATGAGAACGGCTCCTCTCTTGTTTTTCTGTACAAGAGTGTTGTTGTTGTTGTTGTTTTTTTTATCAAAAGCAGTCTAAAAATATATTTTCAACAGGAGATGTGAAGTAAATAGTCATGCCCAACTTGAGGTCTGCCAATGTTTATTTGTGTTCTTTTTAAGCTAGTCCCAGGGCAATTAACATGTGGGGCGGCTGAGTAAAATTGAAAGGTTAAGTTACTATTCTTAGCTGTAATGACCAATTACGTGTCATCCGTATCCTGCTATGTTAATGTTTTTGAAGAAGTTTTATGCATTTATTTAAAATACATAAATAAATTTACTCCAAGTACTAAATAAAAATGTGTTTTGTGCCAGTGAACTGATTTGGAAAGTTTCCAAAGGCATTGACCGCAATGGATAAATGTGCTAAACAAAATCTCCTGC
Source organism: Eucyclogobius newberryi (assembly GCF_026437365.1). NCBI lineage: Eukaryota > Metazoa > Chordata > Actinopteri > Gobiiformes > Gobiidae > Eucyclogobius > Eucyclogobius newberryi. Next base: position 41,428,466 of record NW_027315834.1, on the reverse strand, counting down.
ATGGGTGATGTTGCACAGCATCATTTGCATTGTGCATGGAACTAAAATAACTAAAAATAAGTGGCTTTGGACAGCTGTTTTGTTGGCATGTCCCTCAATTTATTTTATAAAAAGAGGTTGTATGAGATTGATGTAATATGCCAGAATAATAAATAGCTGTTTGAACAGATATTTCTGTTCAATAGGCTACTACACACTAATTTATAGATGAAGTGCGTGATGAATGCCTCATTATCACTTGGGTTTTATTAGCTTCACTCCTCATTAAACTTTAGGCTCTCACTGGTCGATCCCTGCCGCCTGTGAGGTTGCATGAACGTGAATGATGTTGGCCAGTGCTGGAGCGGTTGTTTTGTGTGACGGGCAGTGACGTGGGAGGAACCTGCGCACTGAACGCTCGTGCCAGTGGCGCGCACGAGACGCTGTCACCAAAAGTCCGCGTGGAGCGCCTCACTCTGCAGCGCCAATCAGGTGCGTCCTGCACGATCTCTGGCAGCATCCGCGCGGCAGCTCAGTGATGCTCCAGTGTGAGGAGTAGTCATCCCGCCTGCACGTGCTTCTGATCTGCCTCACGCACAGACAAAGAGCCAAGATGAGTTCCTCACTCCCTAAAAGCGAGTCCACCACGTCTCTGCTGCGCTCTCACGGTCACGGGCTGAACCAGCGCGGCGCGGCTGGAGGAAAGAAGTCTGCCCGGCCTGAGGAGAGCGAAACTAGTGCAATGAGACCTCTCTGTCAGCCCCGGCACGGGACACAGCGTGCGCAAAGGATGGAGGACACTTCGACCCAAAGTCTGACTCAGAAAGACCGGAGTAAAACTTCAAGATCCAAGCACCAGAACCCCGCACACCAGGCAAAGACCTTAACTTTTCTTTTTCTAGGATAGCGAGTTTAGGCATTTATTAGCTTATACATCTGTAGTAAGATGTACTGTTATTAGACAACCCGTTCACTTATTAGATTTCAGTTTGGAAACTGGCGCGCAGTACTAACTATTTTTTACTGATCACAAATGTCATAAACAACTTCCGTAATTTTTTGTTTTTCAGGGCAAAAAGTCCTCACCGTCTGCTCAGCCTAAGAACAAGGACGATGCTGCGTTCCTGTTCGAGCCCAGCCGGCGGGAGCAGAGGCTTCCCCGCGGCTCATCATCCAGCATCAACTCCACCGTCCCCGCTACGGCCAGTGCACCTGCCCGTCACCCCGCGCACGGCCGGACGGGCAAAAGGCTCAGCACAACACTCTCTGAGTTTGACTCCACACTTCACCCCATCGTCAAGTCAGTGTTTGGGCAGGTAAGAGCTCCAGAGATGCTGCACAAAGATGCGTAACCGTGCAGAAAGAAATATGAAGGCCTACGATTACAGTTCATTTGATAACGATTGACTTCCCCAGGCGCCATCAATTTGGATATATTTTCAAAACTAGAGCCTAAAGTAACTAAAGCAGTCACACTAATAATTTAATGAGGCAATTTACAAAGTTATGATCCCACTCCTTTGTTGAGAGCAGCATTAGTGGACATGTTGTTGGGGGTAAAAGGTCAGCGCCAGGTGAACATATCACAAAACTGTGTGAGAACAATGACTGCAGGTAAGCACATTAAAAATGAATGTGGGCTTTGTGGCTAAATTATTCCCAATAGAGCATATATTTGATACGAGTTAGTTTTAAAAAGCGGAGGGTCATGTGTTTTTTCATGTGAATGCACAAGCTTTCATCACCAGTGTCACCCGAGTATCAAAGAGGGGGATCAACTTTCCCACTGCATGAAGCTATTAATGATGAGAGCTTGTCAAAGCTGCTGCTGTAGGTACAAACAGGTGAGCTAAGAATGAGAGAGGTAAAGCAAACGCTGCATGTTGGGACTTGACTTTAACAGGAGCTTGCACAGAATGAATAAAGGGTGTGGAATATTTAAATTGTTCTGCATATTTCCTTTCCTCAAGTATTAATCTCGATGAATGGGGTGCACGGTGGGAGTGTGGTTAGTGCTCATGCCTTTCAATGATTGATGATTGTGGATGTTTTACAATTTGTTGATGTCTGCATCATGTTGTCCCCCATATGTGCTGTACTGCCCGTAATGAGTAAAATCATTTTGTGAGTAGTAGATGCGTATGCCATTTCTGCAACTTTTCCGGGCATATTTTTGTCAATGTTTTCTTCATTATTTGAAGCAAATCATAATTAGAGTTCGATTTGTTGTTTGGGCGTCTAAAGATAAAATTAGCAGTCAAATCTTATGTTACTTTTTAAGAAATTACCTCTACAAACTCACTAAAAAATACACTACTCTGGAAAGGCATTATATTAGAATACTTTAGGGCTGTTCCAGACTGTTAAAGATATCATGATGGGAAATAAATTAGAATAAAAACAATCAAAGCAATATTATTGTAGAAAATGATGCCCCAAAAATATGAACATTTAACATAATTTCACCTTGGCCAAGTCAGCGCGTCATTCTTCTTCAAGCCTCTCTCTCATGCATCATTCATCTGCTCCTTTGAACTTTTTAAATACATTTTTCTGATCTGATGATAAAAAGAGAAGACAATTACCTCCATGTGCACTAATGTGCTCCCGAAATAACTGCTCTCAATTGAGGCCAGAGCTCCACTCACTTGTAGGGTTTCCAATCTGGCAACATCCAGCAACACAGGCTATAAAAGTCCTGCATTTAAGCCAGTTTTCATGTATCGTGTGCATGTTCTGATGTAGGTTTGATGCCTCCTTTTTGTTATGTAACTCACCTACATGTAATGGTTTTATATTTTAGAGTTACATTTATTGTGACAGGCAACACCACGATTTTACAATTATTGCCGATGAATGCCTCTAAAAAATAACTGTGATATTTCTTATCACTTTTATGACTTAAACCTGTTTTATTTTTTTCAACTTTGATGCCTCTTAATCACTGCAAACAAAACTTTTCCCAGAGTACGAAAGAATACACCTAACTTAGGGGTAGACGATATATTGAAAGTTAGATCATATCTTATTTTGAAGATATTACAAATTTTAATATTGAGCATATAATTCATATTTTTTTTAAAGCTACAAAAAAGAGCTGATTAAAAATATAAATGCTGTTTACTTTCAAGTGATATTTCTGCACTTTTATGATTAATTTACAAACATTTGTCTGATGCTTTAACCTAATATGTTTAAAGATTTTTTTTAGCACATCTCTGTTGAATTGAATATTATCAACAGAATATCTAAATATGAATTTCTGTCAGTATTGCCCACCCATAACCAAACCTACAAGTCTAAATAGTTAAAAGCACCAAAACAAAGAAATACTCTTTTCTAAGTTCCATCCAAAATCATATTAAGCACGGCCGACTTACATTTGAAAATACTGCTTTGAAGTCCATTTTTGGCTTATAAAGTACTCTTCATGTTGCCGCACGAGCTCAGGTGTAATTGTGAAAACCATTTTGGAGTTGGCGATGTATGAATGGTGTTGTGAAAAAACCCTGAGCCTGCGCGTTGCACACCTGCCTCAGCATCTTCTTATAGACGCGCACGTCCATTGTCAGCTTTGTAATGCTGCTTTAATACCCCCTGAGTAGACACGGAAAGACCTTCAAAACACACACTGCCACCCTCATCATTTCACATTTCCTCTTTTCTTATGTAACATCAAGATCTGCATACAATCCCAGCAGAACTCACACACTGCCAGTGGATGCTAAAAATAGCCCAACTAGACCTGATTATGAGACAGTGGAGGAGGGATGAGCTTTGTCTTGGTTAAAAATATAGTCAAAACACCCACCCAATAAAGATCATTTGGTGAATAAATAATTATAATAACAACATAATTGCACTGAGTTTATTTCATATCAATGTTTTGTTTTTTGCCTATTTTAATAATAGAAAGTGTAGAGTGGTGGTATAATAAGTAAAGTAGGATTAAGAAAAGTATAAGCAAAGTAGGTGTATTAATGTGAATTCTGCTTGATGAGTAAAACGCATCAAGGGTTTAGATTAGATTAGAGGTCATTCACGACCCCCACTTGAATAAAGCAGGTCATTTTCAGTGTAAAGTGTAATGTAGTGAGAGCAAGTGACAGAATATAGTATTGTATTGTAGTATATGTTGTGCCTGGTTGAGCTATCTGTCCCTCCACTGTTTGACTGTAGCATCATTTATCGTCATGTTTCTGGAGAAAACCTTGAAAAGTTAGATGCGATGCTGCCAGCCGAGTGGTCATGCTCTGTGCGGTCTCAGCGTTGTGAGTTTGATTCACGACAATCTGGCAATCTGCTGAATGTCCTCCCTGCTCTCATCCCCATTTCACGCTCTGTCCTGACTAGTAAAGCCTTGGGCCCAAAAAATCCTTTTAAAAAACTTCACTCTGCTATGAGTTTCAAACATAAAACACCTGACTTTCTCATAACGCTCGATGTTCGCTGCTTCTCAAGTGTTAAATCCCACTCCACTTTAAATTCACCCAGGCCAACATTGTAAATCCAAATGTGTTCTTAATGTTTTGCCAGGAAAAAATAGGGTTAAATAAGATAAATAAATAAAAGGATAAAAACAGCAAAGAACTGAACATTTTAGACATTGACATCAATGTTCATATCCTCAATCATTTGTCACATAACATAAGATTTAATCAAATATATAATGGTATCAATGTGTGCGGTGTGACACTGTGTCAGACATTTATTTTTTTAGATAGATGGACAGATAGATAGATAGTTTGACGGATAGATGGATCAAACGATGATGTGTTTGCGATCCAGCAGAGGGAGCAAGCACCATTTGTACTCATCTGTATTGTGTTCTCAAACGGAGAGGTTTATAGCCTTGAGAGTGTCACATCAGCGCAGCCAGAGAATAGAAAAGCCAGGACTGTACTGTAAATGAAGCTGCATATTTTTGAGGAGGAAGAGGAGCATGGGATGGGTGGACAGATCTGATGATGGTTATATAAGCTGGGCACACATCAAACCTAACTGTCCTGCTCCCACCTGACAGCTCCAGACAATGTGAGGAAAGGTCCAAGGCGCAGATAAGACCCACACTTCCTCCTCTGGCTTTCCTGGTACTCATCCTGCCACTGTGTGTTGCCCCCGCTTGTTTCCTTTGGCAATTACTTCCATTACTTCTGATTGTGTGACAAGGACCTCGATGAAGCCTGCAAAGATATAATCTAGATGAGTAAAAAATATGACTCATGAAATAGCACCCAGTTGCACGTTTCTGCATAGCATATGTGTAGTAGAGAACACTACGCTATTTTTAGCAGCACATGGCTTTATTTCTGTCGTTGCTGGGATAGAAGGAGGAGGTAGAAGTCATGCTGTGGCTAAAACCCTTTTGGAAATGAGGATTAGGCAGAGGATGAGCTGAACTGTGGGTTCTGCACCGAACATGATGAATATTTATCAAGACCAGGCTAAATGAGAGGGAAAGATGAAGATAAAAAATGGAACATGGGGAATTGAAGTGGACACAAGACAGAGATGGATGCGGTCTGAAATAAAGCAGAAATACAAGAATAGAGCAGTGCACTGATGAGATGTCGGATCCGCTGTGACGTCTCGAGAACATGACGCAAGTGAGCGCTGTACAGCCGAGTACTCAACGACATGTAAGGCGAGAGATGTTGTTGCATTTGGTTTGAGGAATATCTGAACTTTCACAGAATAAATGTACTAGTGAGACTTTGTTAGTACTAGGGCTGTCAAAAGTATTGAAATTCAAATGCTAATCCATGTTTAAACTAGTCTCGAAACGATACTTATTTGAGCAAGTATCAATGATGAAAAAAATCATTTCAAAAGGAGACAACTGACCTTTTCTGTACAGTTTTAAATGATCTTCAGCTTTATCAGGTCTAGTATAAAACCACATAATAAAGTAAAGAAAAAGTACAATTTTGTTTATGGAGAAAATGAAAGTCAATTATCTAAAAAAAAAAAAGACTATTGGGTCTTTTATCATCATTGTGATATCAAAATTGGTATCAAGTATCGATTATATTCCTTGGTATCAAAATAGAGCATTTTAAACATGTATTTAAGGGTGCTCTTTTTACATAAAGAATGACATTACTCATGCGACGTCAGTAATGGAGGAATAGAACAAAAATGTTGACGTAGTAGGACAGAATGTTTCGCCTTGAACTAAAAGGACAGATGTTTTCACGTATTCCTCACCTGGGGGAGACTGTATGCCTTCGTAAACCTTTTAAAATAAATAAAATCGGTTTGAATTTGCGGTTCAAATCATCGTCTGGCCTCTATTGTGATACTAATCGTGCGATAATGCTACTACAAAAAGGTTAGTCAAATGTATTTATTTTTACTGAATTTATTTATCTTTCTTCTGCCCTGAGGGTCACCAGTCGTTAATGGCGTCTCCTGAGACAGAGATGTGTTGTGATGAGCCATTACATAAAATGCATACAGAGAACTAGTTTGGCGTGAGAGGGTGGGAGAAAAAAAAAAGGCAAAGGAGATGTATCCAGTGCTCACCGCGATGATGTGACATTATGAGAGCTGACGGCAGTGTGTGTGACGGCCGATGTGTTCTGATGTTCACAATGAGCCTCTGGTGAGAGACTATGATTCACCAAACACAACCCAACATCACCAACATCTAAAATAACTTCTTCGGCCCAATAGGTGGCAGCAGACAAGGGCAAACAGGGGAGGCGAAACGTGCGTTACTGCTGCAGTTCATCGTCACGTTTTGTTTAAAACAGGGGTGGGCAAACTGCGGCCCGCTGCCCACATGTGGCCCGTTTGTCTTTATAATCCGGCCCTCAGGCATCTGTCTGCACTTGTATCCTTAATAAATGTGATGTGAAATGAATTAAAGAATAGGTTTAATAGCCTATATTTGACAGAAAAGTGATATTTTATTTGATATTTAATTTTTCTGATTTTTTCACACCAATGATCGCGGGCCGGCGCTCCGCTACTTGCCTGGATCCGAATATGGCCCTTGGAGGAAAATAATTGCCCACCCCTGGTTTAAAAGGTTGACCAATGTTCTCATATTGACCCAACAAAGTCTGCAGCTGGTCAGATGAAATTACAAACAATAAATGAACCCACAGGATTTTAGTAAGATAAGATAAGATAATCCTTTAATGTCCACACAAGGGGAAATTTTTTTGTTACAACGCAGTAGATACAGGAGGAAAGGACAGATTTAATTTCATTACTTGTGTTAACCCTGACCAAAGCAGATGCATAATTCAGCTCACCAAGCGTGATGGCAAGAGCCTGCAGTTAACATTATAATGGCGCTCTTTATCTGAGCGCTCAGCAAACATTCAAGGACAGGAGCGTTCTTCACCTGTCAAGATTTCCCTTACACCATAACAACTGTGCAAGTGAATCGGAGGAAGCTATCTGCATATTTGTGCTCGCATCCACGTCATCTCCTGCACCTTTCTGCCTTTGTTCTGCATCCCAGCCCTCCCAGCCCTCCCAGCCCTCCCAGCTTCCTGAGTGGAGTTTGAGAGCAAAAAAAAAAATGAAGCGATACTGGGGGTGGTAGCTGGAGTATAGTGGGGGATGAGTGATGTATTTTTAGCTCCTATCCCCATCGCTGTGTGTAACTGCACTGCCGTCTATGTGTGTGTGTGTGTGTGTGTGTGTGTGTTCAGATGTCTTGCTGAGGGGGAATGTTGTCCGCTCGTCCTGCTTCCAGAGATTTAAAAACCGCATGTGCCGCTGAGAGAGGGAGTAAATGGGAAAGCATGGACACAGACGGTCTGAGCGATGACGGGAGGAGGGGTTGAGAGCAAAGTCAAAGGGAGAGAAAGGGAAAGAGTGAGAGAGAGAGAGAGAGGAAAAAGGATGCGATGAATAAGCAATCTTGGTTTCCTACTCTTGGCGCTGGCATCTCAGGCTACTACCACATGCATGCCGTCTCTTCCCCCGCGTCTCTGCGTCCCGTTTGGGTCCGTTGTGTTGTTGTCCTGTTTTGTCTGATCGTCCCTTCCCTCTGAGTGTCCCTCCTTCTAGCATCCTTGTCTCCTCCGGGTCGTCTCCTTCCTCCCCTGCTCGCCAGATGTCCTCTCACGTTACTCCCTGAGCCGTAAAACCCTCTTTTCCCTTTCTAATCACTGTCCCATTCCTATGCATGCCCCAAAACATGTGCAAACACAGATGCATGCACGTGGGATCACATGCAGTCAAAGCTATTTAGGCACAATTAGGGAAAAGACATAGGAGGACTATCTATTTTGGCAATGGGCAACTCCGTAAAGTATCTCAAAGTTGTCAACAAGAAGGTAAGAAGGTTCTGCTTTCCGTTTCTTTCCCCTTGGTGTTGTGTGTTGGTGCTGCACGTGTCATTGTGTGCCCCCTGTCATGACCAGGAGGCGATCTGACTTGACTTGACCTGAGTTGACATACCCGCGAGTACAGTCTGACTTCCGTATCTGCTTTCCAGCCAAATACAGAATATTTAACCTCCTTGACATTTGAAGCCTTGATAAGATTGTTATTGTTCTAAGCAGATGTGAACAAGGGATGCACTTTCGATTTGGTGGATAAAAATACACTCAAATTAGTGTCAACAATGTAGCGAGGACAGGACAGAAGAGGTGGTGCTTGACCTGCCTGCTCGAGTGAAGAGATGAATTAGCTTCATGTCAGAGACTGTTGCTGCACTGTGACCTTTATCAGCACTGCACTGGCTGCATCAACAGCACCTGCAAAGTGGGACCGGAGGACACAGATGTTACTAACAGGTGTGCAGCTGTAGAAATGCACATTTGTTTTTAGGTAATAAGTACAGGTATATTCTATTTAGAACCAAATAAGAATACCATGACTTTCAATTTTGTAATCCAACTTAACATAAGCATTAATAGACTCTGGGTTTAGAAAAAATACTCTCTCTGACATCAGTTACTATACAGTATAATATTTGAAAAGTGTTTTTGGTGTGAAAGTGAATTTGGACAAGGTCAGTGCAAATCTTTGGAAGGAATATCCATAATAGTTAAACACAAATGGTTGAACACCATTTCTTTATTTCTGTGGGACTCCACAAACTTCACCCGACAACAGTCACACCTTTGGAGATGAATAATGGCACCGGTTTCCGAGGCTATTGAAAAATAATATCTCAATTCATATGTTTGTTTATTTGTGCTGACAGAGAAGTATAATAGAATTCTGACCAGTTTTAAACTGTGGCCTTTCTACTGTTTTGACATCACAACCTATAACTGTATTCCCATCTGAAATTGTACACAATATAGCCTAATAGTAATAACAACATTTAAAACCTTTTACTATTTACTCAAAATGTCCCTATTAAATCTGGTTTGTTTTGGATTAGTTTTAAATATTTGTTAACAAAAGAAAAGCTACAAAACCAAATATGTTTAAGCTCCTTGTCCTCGTTCTATCAGTGCAGTGTTTGGTGGTTAACTTGACATTACCTGAAGCAAATGTGACAAGCAACTGTTAATGCCATCTGCGTGAAGAAGAACTTCAAAATCTTAACTCTATCTGCATTTTCTTTTGATTATATAAGCGCTAGCAAGAGGCTGTGTGGTACTTTTGTGGCATAATGTGCAGCCCGCTCCATGCATCACTTGGTTAGATTACCCAGTAGGCATTTGCTCCTGCGGTGGAAGCTGTAGCATGAACTGGAATCAGAAGTGGCAGGAGAGCAGATGGAGTATGAAGGTCAATGATGGAACATGCACGGCCATCTGAGGCTGTATTAAACATGTATCTATTAATATTTCATTTATATACTCTCTATGTACTGTAGATGAATCGAGCTCATTCAAATAACTAGAGATGAGAGGCAATGAAAAGAGTCCTTTAGTAATTTGTTACAACAGTCAGATCCAAGCCTGATTAATTACACATGTATATTTTGGATGGCTGATAACTCGCTCTCTTGTAAATATTTAATTGATGATTACAATGAAATGGTTGAATAAATATTAGCTTGAGTACATATTTGAATACATATTTAAGTATCTTATATTACCAGATCTGGTTTTGTCATAATTTTAATTGTTATGTGTAAAAAATTTAATAATAATAATAGTAATAAAACGGCTGCAATTATGAATTAATTGAGTAATTGATGACAGTATTTTTTATCTAGACTATTCGACTTGTAGACTAGTAAAAAGATTGTGACATTAATAAATCACAATGCCAATACTGGGTTCCATCCCAAATCCAGCTCCCTGAGACTACATTAGCCGTAAGGAGGGAGGCCGGGACTAGTGAGCGTGAGAGCCACTATCCAGGACAAAACGTCCAAGATCCATGAATACGCCAAGGACAAGGCTCCTTCAGATGACGTGCTCAGTGAATGTCTCAGACATTGGGGAACAGAGGATGTTGAGCTGCTGGAGGGACCATCATTGGAGGACAAGCCCCTACAAGGAATGTACCACCGGAACATAACTGAGACAATCCTGCACATAACTGCAGGGTACAAGATGCTGGCAGGGACAGCTTGCATGGAGCGCCATAACCAGCTGCTGGCACAGTGTACAGAAACATCTGTGCAGAGTACGGGCTGGAGACCCCAAGGTCAAAGTGGCAAACACCTCTAAAGGTGGTGGAGAACGACCGAGCCAAGGCCCTCTGGGACTTCCAGATACAGACTGACTGAATGGTATTGGCGGACAAACCGGACATATTGGTGGTCTCAAGGGTCAGAGGAAAGCTGTGGTGGTGGACATTGCAGTGCCATGGGATGGAAACATCCGGAAAAAGGAGCATGAGAAACTAGAGAAATACCAAGGCCTCAGAGAGGAGCTGGAGAAGGCCTGGAGCCTGAAGGTATCGGTGGTGCCCGTAGTGATCGGAGCACATGGGGCAGTGACCCCCAAACTGGAGGAATGGCTTGAGCAGATCCAGGAAAGACAACAGACATTTCGGTCCAGAAAAGTGCAGTGCTAGAAACAGCAAAGATACTGAAGAAACCTCAAGCTCCCAGGGGCCTCTGGTGGAGGACCCGAGCTTGAAGGGGGAGAAATAGAGACCACCCACGGAGGATGAGGAAGAGTTTTATATATATATATATATATATATATATATATATATATAAATATGAATTTGATCAGTTTGCAAACATTCCGTATCTAGAAGATAGATACGTATCTAGAAGATAGATGTATTTGAAATGTCTCAAAAAAGAAAAAATCGTTTGACCACCCAACCACTAAAATGATTGTTTGTTGCATTTTAATAAACAATATTTCATCTTTATTTATACAGTAATGTGTTTAAAAGCTTGTATACAGTGTGTATAGCTTTGCATATTTACTTGCATATCTTCGCCCTTCTGACGACATTTGTGTAATCAATATCAAAGACAGAGCAGGTTTAATCAGAATGTTTAGTTATAACGCTTACAGTCTTCTGCATGTGGTTATTAATATTATTGTGTCTAGGACTGTGCCATATCTGACATCGTGCTGATTTGTTTACTAATGTGAAAAGACATTTTTGCAAACGCCCACAGTTGGCCCATTGGGATATGGTGTGTTTGTTTGTTGTGCCCTGCGGTGGCTTGAAACAGATGGCATCACTTGCTTGTGTATCTCTGACTGCAGTGGTTGTTGTATTATGACTAACCAGACCCCACACCTCTGTCTGAGTGGCACATGTGTCTGTCACTCCCCAGCCCCAACTCCATACAGTGACTACACCCTGTTTTAAACTGACCACAAGTCCTTACCCCTGTCTCTGTGTCCGCCCCTGACAACCTGGTCCAGGACGGGAAGAAGAATTACAAGGCAGTGCAGTCCGGTGAGGAGGGGGGCTCTGGGGGGGCCAGTCTAGAGCCGCTGGTGGCCCTGGCCCAGAACGGCGCCACCATGCACAACATTCTGGGGCCCGCATGCATCTTTCTGCGCAAAGGCTTCGCTGAGAGCCGGCAGGCTGTACGTAAGTCCAGGAAATATCAGTGTTTGCATGGAGCGGAGTAGCACGCAATACCAGCAAACAATGTTCAAAACATCCTCAGTAACAGATGTACATAAACTGCTCTAACCCTCTCCATGGTTACACCCAGAAGGCTTGGTGTGAATGAGGCTTTCTGGGAATAACAATATTTTTATGTCAGTTGTTGCTGTGGGACGAGTGTGAATGTATCAGGCTGTGACAGTGGACATTTAGCTTGAGGGAAGATTAATACATCATAATACATCATTTCGGTAACATATAATGTTCTTCGCTGACTTTTCTGCCCAATTTCAGATACAAAATTAGTATGAGTACCGTAAAACTGTGAAGGCTGTTTAATGTGATTGCATTTTGTCCATGGGATTTTAATGAACTAAGGTGTGACAGTGAGACAGTATTAGTGTTGGCACAAGATTTCAAACTTACTTTTTTATACTAAAGAATAGACTTGATTCTCAATACCACAATGATTAAAAAAATGCTCTTTTTTGACACAAAATAAATAGCACTTTCTTTGTGTTACCATGTGGTCACATAATAGATCTGATAATGCTCAAGATTATTCTAAGAAAAGTCAAATTGTCTATTTTTTTCCAATATCAATAGTATACTTGCTCAAATGAGTATGTAGCTTCCATGGTTTTAGTATTGATTGCTGTCGGATTTTTGATACTTATGACCACCCTAGACACTATATTTGAGTTATCATCCTGCTTTTCTAACATTCAACTTTGGCTTATTTTTTAAGAAGCACATGCCACAGCAGGAGATGTGAGTAATATGCGCCTCTTCCGGAAGACTGCTGGCACTCCTGAACATACCTAGGCTATGGCTTTCTATTTTCTCCCGTGGCGTGTGTGGTGAAAGGACAACTGTTCACTGACTGCTTTTCAAAGTCAGCAGGCTCGCGAGTCTAACCTTTATTTGTGTCATTTTTTACAGGATCGAGAGTTAAGACCAGAGGAAATGGATGGTAGGTTGAATTGAATGGAAATATCTGTTTATAACAAAGTATATATGTGTAATAATAAATTCTGTGCTATTTTGCAGAGTTGCGTGAGGCTTTTAAGGAGTTTGACAAAGACAAAGATGGGTTCATTGGGTGCAAAGACCTTGGGAACTGTATGCGGACTATGGGCTACATGCCAACAGAGATGGAGCTGATTGAGCTGAGTCAGCAGATCAACATGAATTGTAAGTAGTGTGTCATAATGAAAGCCCGGAAATCTGTATGAATTCATGTGGTAGTGGAAGAAAAAATGTTCTCTTCCAACAGTGGGAGGGCACGTGGACTTTGAAGACTTTGTTGAGCTCATGGGACCTAAGCTTCTGGCTGAAACGGCAGATATGATCGGTGTAAAAGAGTTGAGAGACGCATTCAGAGAGGCAAGTGATGACGAGGTTTATCTGACGTGAAACAGATAGACACCAGAACCATGCTACTGCCTTTGCCAAATAAAAGTGGAAAAGATCCAAGCATGTGGAAAACATCTTTTTTCAAAGGATGCAAACCAGTAGAAGATTAACATTATTATTAGTAGTAGAAGTTGTTGTAATAATAATAATAATAATAATAATAATAATAATTCCATATTTGTCTATTTTTAATGTTTAGTTTGACACAAATGGGGATGGAATGATCAGCACAGCCGAACTGCGTGAGGCAATGAAAAAACTGTTGGGACAACAGGTACTGATAATGGACGACCATTCTTTTATCTATCTTGTGTATGTGTAGCTCAAGTTCTCACTATTCCTCATTAGGTTGGTCACAGAGATCTAGAGGACATCCTCCGAGACATAGACCTCAATGGAGATGGCCATGTCGACTTTGAAGGTAAAAAGCATCTCATTTACTGTGCAGTAAATCAAGAGGTTTGTTAAATAACATACTCACAACCTCCTCTATTTTGTGAGATGTACAATGTCATGGTTGATAACGTGTTGAAGCTGAGGTGAAGACATCCGGGGGTGATCATCTGTCAACATCGGTCACATTATAGCTACATACATAATGCACAAACATATCAATCAATATGGAAAGATTTGGGAGCATTACAGGAGCAGTTTTCTATTAATTTATATGGCTTCACCATTGGTTTCTTTCTGTTTTGCAGAATTTGTGCGCATGATGTCACGATGAGCAGAACAGAGGGACATGACTATGTCTTATGCTTTATTTACCCTCAGCAAATGGGGAGAAGAACAGAAGCCTGAACTTCTGTTACTAAACATATCAGTCCTGCCTGGAGACTGCCATGCTGAGGCCTGAAGCACACTGTTGACCTAATGCTGCTGCTTTTGTAGACCTTAAACTGGATTTGGGCTTCACAGATTATATTTATATACAGTATATGAAAGTGTTACTTGCCATACTGTGTTAAAGGGGGAGAAAAACAGTTGGTGCATTATAACTGTAGCAATCATGAGCATATGACAGCAGTATGCCAACAAAGATAGGAATTATTTATGAAATCATGAAGCTGTTAAGCACAAATATACAGGCAATACTAAAACAGCGTAAGTTGTGCTGTGAGATCTGTGTGTTTGTGCATACTGTTGTCTCTCTTCTCTTTCTATTGTAATGTGTCCCTTTTACAGTTGGACTTTTTTGTTGTAGTGGTGTAGCGACCATGCTGTTTAATCAACATTAAGACTGTCTTACTGTGGTAATCTACATGTATAAAATATATAGTTATTCATATTTATAAAATCCAGAACACTTCTAGAATTCTGAAGGTTCTGATTATGCTCTGATATAATTTAAATATATTTATAAATAATGTTTACTGAGCTAACCCATGGGATACAGGCCTAGCCAAATAGAAGGTCTAACCTTCCTCTAAAACATCCTCTATACCCTTTACCTTATTTGAATTTTAGCAATAAGCTAGGCTATAGAAATAGCTTCTTTGATGCTATAAGCCAAAGAGAGTTTACATAGCTGTGAAAATCAGTATCATGTAATTACTGTGGCAGCTGAACTGTTCATGACCATATGCGGGGATCCGACATGCATGCATTTAAACTTAAATAGGCCTATTAAACAGCATAAAGGGAAGTGTTTCTTTATCATTTTACATATCTGTGGAACTATGCATGCAAGGAACAATGCTGTTTGTAGCAAAACATGAACAAATAAATTGTTTTGATAATTATATTTTATTTTATTTATTTATATAGGGAAAATCAAACCAATGAGAAAAGTTTTCTTTTTCATGTGTTCTCTGTTAAAACACAACACAAAATACACCACAAGACCTCAAACGGTGAATAGCTGAACTGATGTGCAATAAACTTGGTGGCAAAATGCCAACCAGAGCCTTATACACAAACAAAAGGCCGTGCTGTTCTCTTCTTGCATCCAATGAGTGCCATTCTACTTTAGAGTATTTTAATTTACAGTTTCTTAGCTTGTTCCCCTGTTCTTTCCTAAAGCGCTGTGTAGAATAATTTTATAGCGCTCGTAAACTTATCAAGGGACAATTAACACATTGCACAACGCACACATTAAAGGTTGAGTAGACAATTTTTTGGGCCCAAATCTGAGTCTTATTTCCTCGTGGCGTGGACTGCTGATTAGTCCTGCCACGTATCAATCATAAAACGCACCTACCGCTCACCTGCAGCCGCTTGCGGCTCGTCCCACATTTCCGCGTGTCTAAGCGCATTGATCTATCATAATATAGTTCCCTCGGTGTACGGGACAAAATGAAGACGGAGAAAGACATTTCGAGCTGACTCAGAAGAAGACGGAAATCTACGGGAGACGAGAGATGCGATCCGACGCGCTGATAAACAAACGCATGTGTGTGTTGTATCAGTCCTCACGGGGGAGTGCGCATGCGCACTTCCGCTCAAATCGAATTTACATTGTTTTTTACTTGTTGATTAGAGAGCGCCACTGTCCTGGCCACCGCTCATGTCGTTCTATGTCAGGGGTGGGCAAACTACGGCCCGCGGGCCACATCCGGCCGGCCGGACCTTTCAATCCGGCCCGCCAAGCTTGTCCAAGTAATATATATATATATATATATATATATATATATATATATATATATATATATATATTTTTTTTTTTTTTAATTTATTTATTATTTTTTCCTTTTTTGCCCTCAGGCATCTGTCTGCACTTGTATCCTTAATAAATATGACGTGAAATGAATTAAATAATAGATTCAATAGCCTATATTTGACAGAAAAGTTATATTTTATTTTATATTTAATTTTTGGTATATATATTTTTTTCACACCAATGATCGCGGGCCGGCCCTTCGCTACTTGCCTGGATTCAAATATGGCCCTCGGAGGAAAATAATTGCCCACCCCTGATCTATGTCATGGGGTGGCTTCATTTAAATTTGACTTGCACTATATATTCTGGGAGGGAAACACGCCTATCAGCGTCATCACAACAAACATGGCGGCGCCCGTGTCCCCCGCATGTTCGGCATGTTCCCCCGCTCACCTTCGCTACCAAAATAAAGGATAACGGTGCACAAAAGGTCAAATATCTTAAAATCGGGTTGATGGAGACGTTTTCCGTCATTGACTGTTGAAGCCTGACCCCTGGTGGTCACTCCGAGTCCAAAAATTGCAAAATTTTCATCCTTTTTTTGCCTTCAAAGTAAAAAAAAATAAGAATTTACCTACCGACCATTTGAAAAATGTTGGGTCGGGTTACAGCAAACAGACAATTTATTTGGGGCAGCCTTATTATTATTACTATTATTGTATTATCATGATTATTATTGATTATAATAATCATGATAATTAATATGACTAATTCAAATTAGTACATTATGTAAATTTAGCACACTAGCAAGACAAAGCCAAACATTGGGGATTTCCAGGGTAACATAAGTTTTTTGATGTTCCATCTTGAGCTCTTACAGTCTTTCTTTTTACTTAATAATGAACATAATACATTTATCACAAGAAGAACATACTTTTACGTTTTATTTCGAAGTCAAACATGCTACGATGTTAAATAGATCACCTTTCAATGACAATTGTGTGGCGCCTCCAGGATATTGAAACAAGAGTGGCCATTGGATAGCCAAAAGAAGACACTCACACATTTTAGTAATTTGGTGCACTATTGGGGGGTTGATTAATGGGCAATGTCCGTTTTTAAATGAATAAATACATAAGTAAATACATAAATAAAACACATAAATAAATAACAATAATGTATTCACGTGTTCATTTTCAGTTACTGCTACTAACCAATCACTTATTGCCTGGCACTAGGGTGGCAAATCACGTTTCAAATCCCCCTTGGAGACGCCCCTGTGTGGAGGTTAATCAGCTTATGCCTTATTAGGTGTTATTAGGTGACAGGCTCAGTTCATTCTGCTCTTTGGACACTTGTTGTCACAAAACTCTTCTTCAGCCTCATGGTACATCAGAGAGAGCACAGACTGTGCTGTGCGAACATCATGAAGGCCATGTAAACACAACACAGCCAAGTCTGCTCAGGATGGTGAGTGTTAGCCTCAACTGATTAGCTCACCTAGCTTTAAGTTGTAACTAGCTAACATAGCTAACTGTTAATTAGCATGTTATGAACTTAATAAAACATAAATAGATGTGACTGTTTTTTCAGATCTGATCATCTGCACCTGTTACAGTCCTTGCTGTGTGTGGAGTTATATTGAAGTCATTTGAGGACATTATTGTTGTAAAGACATGACTTGGTCTGTGTTTTTCACTGACAGCCTGCTGTGCAGGTGTGTTGGCATCACTGTCACATTATGGTGGACTCTATTGATATTTATCATTGTGCCAGCCGTTCTTGGAGTCTCCTTTGGCATACGCTCATTTTACATGAGAGCACTTCTGAAGATATTCAAGGTACAGTGTTGTAAAAGGACTGCATATACTTATGAAGATGTAATTCAGAACATGGGATTAGGCAGAGAGATAAAGAGAAACTACACTGGACAGCACAATGTCTGAGTTTAAGGGCATTACATGCTCCGTTCATGTCATAGTTCTGTAAAATCCTGCCCTTGTTAGCTGGACCCCTGGGATTACACAGCTCTGTGTGAGGAAAATACAGAGTGAGTGTTGCAACATTCATTTGTGTGGTGTCTGAGCCTTTAGAGGGGCCCGTGGGAGAGGTCTCTGCTCTCCACATGAACTCTAAATATAATTATGTTGAAGAATTATGTTATCTTACAAGATGTTTTGTCCGTAAGCATAGCTTTCTGTTTTGAGCACTTTGAGTATGACTGCAGATTGTAATCACTTACATGCACAGTAACATTTTTTAGTGGGCAACTTTACGGATGGAAATTGGAGCAAAAGAAAAGAATGAGGAACTATACAAACCATACAGCAATGGTGAAAAGCTCAATTTTATGTTGAAATCAAATAGAATGTATAAACCTTTAACCCTTGCCTCTCTTTTAGGTATAATAGCAAAGGAGCCAACGGTGTCGCTGCAGCAGGAGATGCAGGCGCTCAGAGGCTTTGCCAGCTCAGAGTTTGAGTTGGCAGACATCCTGTGTTTTAGCCGCCGAGGAGTAGAAAGCATCGTGGATGATGAAGTGACCAAATGCTTTTCAGCTCAGGAGCTGCAGAGCTGGAACTTGCTGACTCGAAGCAACTACAATTTCCGACACATTAGTCTGAGACTGACAGTGGTGTGGGGGCTGGGGGTCCTGCTCAGATACGGGGTCATGCTGCCTCTCAGGTCAGAGCTGCTCACTGTTTAGTCACACTTATTTCAATCTATTCATCTAATCCTTAAATTACTTTTGGACACCTCCGCATTAGTATTTCATGTTTTATAACTAAAATGTTGGTAAGTTTTGCCTGAAATGAGGTGACTTGAGTTCACTGAACAAGTCCAGTAAAGGTGTTATGGTTTTTAAAGATGGAGGAGCATCACTTGGTGTTAAGTATTAGCTCTTGAGAAAGAGACAGACTGAATATGCAATACTCAAATATGTACGTCAGTTTAGTATAATAGGGACCCGTAAAATGAATTAATGTTAACCTACATCTAAAGTCAAGTGTGTGATTTGCCAACAGAGTTGCTCTGGCCACCACTGGCATCATCCTGCTCATAGTTCTGTCGACACTTGTTGGCTGTTTACCAGAAGTACAGTGAGTCCAGTTTCTTGGTTTTATCATTGGACTGCAAAGAAGCTTGTTATAGTTTTCAATAATTGTATCTTTGTGTGTGTGTTTTATTTTAGACTTCGTTCTAAACTTAGTGAGGAGGTCCATTTGATGTGTTATCGCATTTTTGTAAGAGCTCTGACAGCAATAATTACCTATCATAACCAGTGAGTCAAATAAATCATTATGCTTTTCATAACATGGACCCACGTCCAGTATCCTTCATCGGTTTACTCAAACAACGTTTGTTGCAGGGAGAATAAACCCAGGAATGGTGGGATCTGCGTGGCTAATCACACAACCCCAATAGATGTCATCATCCTGGCCAATGATGGCTGCTACTCATTGGTAGATTTTGTTTTTCACAAGGCTCTGAAGAACTGATGTCAGCAGTGATGTGCTTGAGAGAACTTGTGTCTGCTTCAGGTTGGGCAGGTGCATGGAGGTTTAATGGGATTACTGCAAAAGGCCATGGTTAAAGCCTCCTCACACATCTGGTTTGAAAGATCAGAAGCCAAAGACAGACATCTAGTGGCCAAAAGGTGCAACTAGAGGCGTTTCTCTAAAAACACGTCCTTCTAGGAAGGAAATTTAATTTTAATTTTAATTTTCCTTTCAGACTTAGTGATCATGTTGCAGACAAAAACAAACAGCCTATCCTCATCTTTCCTGAAGGTTTGTATAGCTGCAGTATACACTTTGTTCATGTGTACACTGACTACCATTGAAACCTTGTCTACCATGTGTCTAATCCTATTCTCCCACTGTTCTTTGTACACAGGAACTTGTGTAAATAACACATCAGTGATGATGTTCAAAAAGGGTAGCTTTCAGGTTGGCTGCACTGTTTATCCAGTGGCCATCAAGGTTTAAGTTGATTTTATTTGACATTTTCCTCTAGACATTTGACTGCTTTCTTATTCGTACTTGGGGTTGTGTGTTTCAGTACGACCCTCACTTTGGTGATGCTTTCTGGAACAGTAGTAAATTTGGAATTGTGACGTACCTACTTAGGATGATGAGCAGCTGGGCTATTGTTTGCAGTGTTTGGTACTTGCCCCCTATGAACAGAGAGGTAAGATCTCCTTGAGGAGGGCTCAAGTCTAGTTTAAGTTTGATATAGTTGATGCTTCTTTTTGCGTCTGTTAGGAGAGGGAAAGTGCTGCAGAGTTTGCCAACAGAGTGAAGTCAGCCATTGCTTCACAGGGAGGTCTAGTGGACCTTGTTTGGTAAGTCACCGGTTTACTAAAAACATTTTCAGCAGTAGACTGAAATTGCACTTCAAATGAACAACTCTACTTGTCATTTTGCCATTTTTGAAAAACTGGAACATAAAACTGATGGAAGATATTTTATAATCATATCTTCTTGTGTTTAAGGGATGGAGGATTAAAACGAGCAAAAGTAAAGGAGGATTTCAAAAAAGAGCAACAAAAGCTTTACAGCGAAGTTCTTGTGGGTGATCAGGACATGGGTGATCAATACAGAAAACAGCTTCTAGAGGAAACTTGAGCAAAGTGTGACAAAGAAACTGAAAAGGCCTGTATTTGTTATTTTTCTGAGGACCAAAGAAATTTCAAGTACAGTGTTTTCTACCGATTGGGTGGCACGTTTCTGGGAGGTTTGTGTGTCTCTTCATCCATTTGGAAGTGAGTCAAAAGTTGGCCAAAAATGTATGTGTATTTTCTAGGCTATGGGTTTCATAACAAAATGTGTTACTGCTCAAGTTACTTCCCCTAATTGGATTAAGGCTCTCTGTGTTCTGCAATGTTTGTACAACACACACTTTTATTGCATTATAATTTGTATGTCATCCTTAGTCTATGTTATGTTTGCTTTTCATTTATGATAGATTATTTATTAAACTATGCACAGAACCTAATTGAACTTGAAAACGTGTATTCCAATGTGATAACCAGTAGAGGGCAATGTTTCACACTGTATAGCCAAAAGCAACACGTGGACATTGTTTTTTTTTTATTTCCATAAAAAATATCAAAACACAGACAGAATTTGTACAATAACAGGTGTTTGAACAATCACAATAAGGAATCGATTGATCAATTTACTTTGTCCTCGTTCTTTTTATTGACAGATCCTTTGGGATTTCTATTCTGTAATCTTAATTTAGTTGCCAAAAGGATTTCAAATAAACAATATCAGCTGACTCACGTTGTCAAATTAACTTAATTAACTCCCATTTTCATCTTTAAAGCAAGTTGGCTTTTCTTACCTACAGCAGCTGGCATGTTGTTGTTTGAAAGCAGTAGAAACATTTAGTGAGATGTTCAGAACCGCTAAACCAGCCGTCATTTTATGTGTTTGTTATATTGCACTGGTTTGTTTTAATGGCAATTATTTCAAGTTTTTAATTTAATTTTCGTTGTCTTGGTGTCAATGGGACTATTAGGTAAATGAACGTCCAGCCCAGAGAGAGCGCTCGATCCATGTCATTTAACCTGTTTAATCTGAGGGGCGTGTCCTCACCAGGCCACGCCCAATCAGCTGTTCCCCTCAGCGGGTGCACTTAACGCGCGCGTTAAACTAAACTTTTGCCTCCTGTGTTTGAGGAGCGGGACACGAGTGACCGCTGTTGTTTCGTCCGGTGAACGTTATGTCGTTGTCGGATCAGCTGTGGTGTCCGACCACTGCCCAGGTCACGGTGCTCCAAGCGCGCGGCCTGCGGATAAAGGGCAAGGGCGGCACAAACGATGCGTACGCGGTCATGCAGTTGGCCAAGGAGAAGTACCAGACATCTGTGGCGGAGAAGAGCGTGGCACCCGTGTGGAAGGAGGAGGCCACGTTCGACATGCCCTCAGCCCAGCAGGGGGGCACGGAGCGGGGCACGCTGCACGTGCACGTCCTGCACCGGGCTCTGGTGGGTCCGGACAAGCTGCTGGGACAAGCTGTCATCGACCTGCTCCAGCTCAGCGAGGACCAGAGCAGGGACAAAACACAGTGAGTAACGTGTGGGCCAAAGGAGCAGCGTGGACACGTGCAGACCCGTGTCTCAGACCCATGCCTCAGACCCCTGCCTCAGACCCGTGTCCCCCTGCCTCAGACCCCTGCTTCAGGCCCACGAGAAGGAAACACAGTTACACATTATATACTTCTTTATATTTATATTACACACATGGGAACATAGGCCTGAACTGTCCAACTGACATTAGCCTAGAGGCCTTTAGCAACCCTTTAATAAAACAAGACTAAAAGGTCATTATTTATCTTATTTAGCACTCAATATTCAGTAGGGGTGTCAAGATGAGTCAGTAAATCGATAATCGGGATGATTCAAATCACAATATTATATAATAAGAACAGAAACATATGAATTGTTTAAATTGTAGACCGCAACAATGAATTTCACTCATCTATTTTTATTTGGCTATTTATGTGACAATATCATACCTTTTCATTCAGAAAGTTGTATTTAATAAAAGTATATCTATTAGACTTGCGGATGACAACCAATCAAGGATTTGTCTGTTTGACGTGAATAATTGTTAATAATTATAAAATCTAAAACAAAATGTACTGAGCGCTTTTGTTCCGTCCTTTTGTATTTGGAACCAGCAAAAAGCTCAGTCAGACCCAAATCACAGAGGGGGAAATGTTTTCGTTGTTGTCCAATAACGAGACGAGGCAACATAAAAGCACTGGAGTGTTATGTTGAGTTCACATGCCCCGATTGGAACGATTTGGATCTCTCTGGACATCTCATTGCCTTTGCTATTCATGCCATGCCACTGCTAATGTAACACTGCACACTGAGGTGTCAAAACCTCCTGTGTTGTTCCAATCTAGATTCACATGGAGTGCGTCTACATTCACTCGTATGAATAAAACCGCAAGGGCAGGACAAGCAGATCCATATGCATTACCTTTTTGAGCCTGTGCCCTTTTGTGGCTCTGAAGATGGTGTAATCGTAGTTTACATTCTCGTCCTCAGCCAAAAACTTGGGCTTGTAATGCGAGTATAAAAAGGACAAAGAGTTCATGCCACGCTGTGTAACTTTTCTGCAACTTCAAGAGAAATCAGATCTGAACTTGTGAAGGAAGTACATTTTATGGCCAGATCTGTACTTTTTAAGGAGTGTATCATCTTGACTGTTGTGATGTTTCCTCTCTCAATAATACTTTCATCTTCTCCAAACAAGTGGAATCCCAACATTGTACATAACGTCCCCACACATAAATAGGGATGTCATGATTATTCGGTTTATCAATGATGTGATTACTCTCGTCACAATAAGAACTAAGAGAAATATATACCGTAGTGCTTTTTATGTAGCTATTTCTAGCACAATAACCTTTATCTCACATCGTGTTATTTTTCATGGAGCTGGTCACACGCTATTGGAACTGTAATTAAAGAAATGAATTAAAGAAAATAAAAGATTGCACTTTGGTTTTGTGTCAATAATTGTGTGCGGTTGTACACAATGTGTCAAAAAAATATGATTTCTTTTCTCACAATAGTCGTAACTATTATATTATATTGTGACCTCTGCCCAAAAAAACATGAAAGTGAAATGAATAAAGCAACGTGATTTCTTCTGCAAACCACACAATATCCTGTATCACACACATCACCACATGGGAGTCTTCGATTAGTTTAACACTAGTTGTTGTTCTACAAATAATAAGACCTCCTTTTTTTTTTGCGTTTTTGATGCAATGTCACTTATTGATGAGACAGTGGGATCCGATTGGGAATTTTTAAAGATATTTTATTTTTTCTTCATAAACTGCCACTAAACTGATGTAAAACAATGATAAATATTTACCAGAGATGCCATCTTACCAAATAAAGTCATAATTGGAAAAATATCAAATCCTGTCAAATGGCAAATCTAATTGGAATTCGATTTTTATTTTTATTTTTTATTTCCAAAATGGTTGCCAGTCCGGTCCGTATCTGTTGGATGAGACATTGTAGTTTATGACTCTGGCTGATTGATACAACACATGTGACCACATAATTGTTATAATTATAAGAGAATTGCTAGCACTATGTCCTACAGGCATTCTTTTCATATTCGCTCCAAGCACTGGTGCCGAGCTTGGTTTGATCCATGGATCTATCAAATTATCGGTTTGGGCCCGGGAATTTGTTTCCCAGAGATGCCACTCAGGATTTAAAAGCCTGTGCCAGTAAAGTGAGCCTGACGCACCTGTCACCAAATGCACACGCTCTAATATTTGGTAGCTTTGATAGCACACATTCGCTGTGGCATAGTCCCATAAGCCTCTGCAATATTAACAGATTTATTTCCAGACACTGTGGCATTATTTCTCACCAGTTGATCTTGTATTGAAGATGTGAGTGACCACTGCACAAAGCTTTCTCCAGCTCGTCCCAAACTCTCACTGGGGTCAGATCTGTAGTTAAGTTTCTGCTTCTCTTTAGATGTCTTCTCTGCTTGATGCCAGTGATTTGACTTTTCAAACGCAGGCATCTTTTCCATGACCACGGGATTTGTCTTCCCACAGCTTAAAGATTATCACCTGCAGCAATTATCCAGTAGGAGGCTCATATCTACTGTAGTTGCTTAGTTGAATCCAAGTATTGTCCTTTTTTTGGGTCAGGCAGTGTACTTTGCAGGATGGATGTGTGTCTAGGAAGAGCACATGTGTAATATATGTTTCATTTATAGTGTCAGGTAACTATTATGTTTTGAAAACTTATTTTGTTGTTGAATTGCATCTACTGTGTTAAGCTTCTTTTCAGTTCACTGCTGTGTGAGAAGAATTACAATGTGTGCAGCATACAAAAGGCATAAATGATACACTTTGATACTGTTTCATGTCTAGATTTGTTGGTGTTTTGTTAATCTTAGAAGATTGTGTGCTAGGGTTGTGCAAAATCGAATTTGAATTGGACTCAAGATTCAATCAGTTGTATTCCTTGATGTTCAGCTTTTTAATCAGGAGGTCTACAGCCAATCCTCTGACAGTAAAAGCATGTGGTTTGGAGCAGAATTCAGACTTGGAGGGAGGAAATTTGACATTTTTCAACAGACCTTTAACCAGTGCCATTGTTTATTTTGAGGAAATGAACAGTTTTTGTCTGTAATAAGATTAAATAAATAAAACTTGAATTGCAATTGATAAATATAAGGAAACTTTTTATTAATTGCTTTGTCGCCAAGTCTTACTTTATACTGTTTTTTGTAAATAGGTTTGTTCTAACTAATCAATATTGAACGTCTCCTTAAGTGTAGTTTTGGTTTAGCTTCACATTCCTGCAGCTTTTATCAGTGGAAAAACAGCGATGGCCTTGGCAACAGGCAAGGTCCGTCGCCGAGGGCACCACTGTTGTTTGCGCTGACTCCCACAACGTGTCCTCTGTGTAATATTTAAAATCTCTAAAGGTATGCAAAGAATGTCAGGAGATTTACTGTTAAAGTACACGATGCTTTGGTTACCTCAGGACTTTTGCTTATTTGATGGAATATTCTAACTCTTTTTCACATTTGAAGGCAGCGGCTTGGGACTGCAGTTTGTTTAATTTTTAGCCTGATTTAAAAATGGTTTATATCAGACACGTATTCAAGAGATTTCAGTTAAAAGCGAACCAAGTTTAGCAGTTAATAATTCAGTTCAGAGTTGTATTCGCTTCTGTGTGCGCACTACTGAATCTTGAGATTAAAAGGTTAAAGATCTGTTCCCATTATTCAGAAAAAAATCCAATTAGAAACTTCTGTGCAATATTGCAAACTTCTTTAGTTTAGTTAGATGAAGTTGATCACTCCGTTCTCCTCCTAAAATGTTTCCATCTGGGACAAATTGGTACTTCAACGCTTGGGGCCTTTTTTTCCATAAAATGCAGGACTAAAGTGAGCCCCAATTAAAACTTAATTTGTTCCTAAAACCTTTGTACAAACAGTTGGCTGGTGTTTTTGTGAAGCTGAGATGCTGTAGTTTTGGGCTCTGATGTCTGTTTTACACTCATTATAAGTACAAACAAGCGCTGCACAGAGGAAATCAGATTTCAAATGTTTTTGTTAAATCTATGAATGAGTAAAGCTGGTTTCTGGGGGGATGGTTTGACCAGATTGAGCATTTTTTGGGTTTTGACTTTTTAAAAGCTGAAGGTAAATTCCCCAAAACATTGTTTTTAGAGTCTTGTAATAAATCAAACATGTCCAGGCGGAATCCATGTAAAAGTCTTATGTTTTTTATTTCATTTTAGGGTAATTTTTTATATGTGGATTTAGAGAACAAACTGACCCGGACTCTTTCCAGAATGATTGATTTGACTAGAAATAAGTGGGTTACAGCTTTATTTTTTAGTACAACATATCAAGCAGCTTGAGAGTTCCCTTTTATCAGATGGTGGACAAAATGGAATAAATATATCAAAATTCCAACGTCCCATGTATTAAACGTCCTAAGCATACAATTATTTATTCAGTCCAACTAATGATGCCTCCAAAATGCACAAAGATCAATGTGTACAATAATCTTCTGTTTGAAAGTGACCAGAGCTTCCTCCTGGACGTGGCTGGTTGAGCTGCTGGCATGTTTCACCTGGAGGAGGTTTAGAGTTTCTCAACTCATTTGATCTTGGTGCACTCAAAGGACACGCTCAGGAGGACAGCGTTGGCATGTGCACAGTAGAGCTGTAAATAATACAGCATTAATATAATTGTAAATTGTACAATGTGGCACAATGCACATGTGCCACTACTTTGTCTGGATTTGGCACAGGAAAAGGTTAAGTACCATGTACAAGTTCAGGGACAAAACTGCTCTAGTTGGAACTACAACCTGTTGGCTAAATTAATTTCTGCTGTTAAACAGGTCTGTTTTCAAATCAAAGTCCAGTCAAATGCTAGCTAGCATTAGCCAACTGTTTCAGTTGGACTAAAATTTTTGGTTGAAAATCTAAACGGGACCATGAACGCCCAGATTGATCACAGGCGCCTGAAAATGTGTTGTTGTTGTTTATCAGGCTATTTATACACTTTTCTGTCTGTGTTTGCAAAATGAATATAGGTTTGTTATCTTAAGTTCGGAAGCAGGACCACACCCCTTTCACGCCCCTTCCGGTGGCTACACTATTTAAGCATCCAGGTCACACACATCAGCGCGCATGGCTTCGTGCCCCTCCCTCTGACCCTCTTCTAGTTATTCTAATTTATGTCCTAGATGATGGTATCAAGCCCCAGGAGCCTACATCCCTCTGTAAATAAACCCTTTGCATCTTAGCTGGGGTTGTTGTCCTTGCCTGTGACTGTGTGCATTGTGTCACCATGGTAACGATGGGACTGTCGTCTATATACATGCAGCTCACCCACAGTGCAATGTCACTGCAAAGTATTAATAGGATATATTTGTTTATTGTTGTTCTTTGGCTTAAAACTTGTACTTATGTTGCGATATTGAGAAAAGAATCCAGTTGTAAGAAAATGGTATTGTTGTAATCTCTGGTGCACTTTGCTGTCGTTGGTCTCACTCTTGGCCCACGCAAGCTGCACTCTGTGATAAGACTCGCTCTGGCCTTTGTCTTATTGACAGGACTGTGTGGGAGGAAGGATGAGCGCTCACAGAAAAGCACTACATGTAAAAAGACATGACTCATCACCATGTCGGTTCACTTCATCAGCACATCCTTTGTTGTCACACTTTTCATTGTTGAGTGAAATACACTTTTAATTCCTTATTCAGCACATTGTTCTTTTAGTAGTAACACCCAGGCTCTTGTGAAACTTCCCCTGTTCAATCGGAAGTTCTGCTTTTGTTGAGGTGAGGCATTTGCGCGTTGTGTTGCTTTGGTGGACAAATGGTTGATGGTATTTCACGATAAGTTTGTCAAGCCCCATCTTCAAGTTCTGCCACTAATGCTACGTACAATATGTAGCAGATTTATATGTTAGAATCTTTTCAAATACAATACAATACAATACAATACAATACAATACAGCATGTGTGTTTGTGATTTCTGTGATTGTAGGCTGCCAACGTCAAATCAGTTTTAAGTATTTAAATGGCTAAAGGGAAGGGACAGGAATGGCTTTGGCCTCTTTCAAATTACAGGCATTTCCTGCTCTAATTAGTTTGTTGCAGACTTCTACATGAGCTGGAGCTCCAGGAGACGTTCGCTTTTTGCCTGTGAGTGAGGTGAGCAGCTGGTGGTCGAACAGCGAAAGGGCTCCTTCTGTATAACATGGCACTGTTGTAGTTTCTTTATGTAGGACAAATGTAGACAGGCAAACTGTCACACATGGCCCCTCCTCTTTCGCTCTGGGGTCTGTTTGTTCAGTGAAGATCTGACTTCTGCTGCTCGATATGCACTTTTTCTACTGACGGGGCACTTTTTATGATTTTTAAGATGATTTAATGTGCAGAGACATGTGTGGACTAAATGTTGTCACTTCAAATATACTTCAAATATACTATATATATACTTTACTATACACTTTAAAGAGAATGCAATGCTTGATACAGGAGTCTAAAACTGCGATTGATTTAAAGGTAATATTTTTCATAATGGAGCTAAATTAGAGGACAGAAAAAAAACTGATTTTTTTATAATAAAGAAGCTCAGTTTGTGCTTTGATGTTTGGGTGTTATTGGCATGTTTAGCTCACACTAATCTTGTTGGGTAACCGCTAAATCTGCAGCTGGCAGGTTAAACGTCTTAGAAACAGCAGTCACTTGTAGTGCAACTTTAAACTTTCTAACAAATGGATCTCTTCATTGCCCTACTTCCTATTAAAGAATCCCATTTTGAGGTTTCTGTTTTTCAGATATTAAAAACCTTAAAGGAATGTGTGAATGTTAACATAACTTTGGTGATCCCTGTGAGGAAACGGTGAATAATGTACAATGAGGTGGTTCTGTTGGCGCACAGATTAGCAGCTCCTACTTTTCACTCTAAACTTTCCAATAAGAAGCACATACTGACTCAGTTTTCCCTCTTCTCGTGACTGCATGGCATTTCCATAACAAAAATACTGTACAGTACCGTCAGTTTATAATTTCTCAACTGCGCTGATTCACAAACAAACAATAAATACTTGACAAAACTAAATGTTTCTTTTGTTGGAGGATGAGCGTGCTTACATTTTCCAAGATTGTGTTTCTGGAAAAAAAAAATTGAATCCTCAAAGTAAATTCCTTTTGAACATTTTACTTATTTAATTTGCAATACAGGTCAGAGTAGAATAAAAAGGGGTGAAGATTTCCGGCAAACTGTTAAAAGTTGTGACTCGAACAAGCTAGAAATGGCTCATAATGTTTTCCAGAACCATCCCTCATTAAAGGCTTTCCTCAGACTGATTATAAACATACTAATACTCATACAATCAACACTTTCTGCCTTTTCTAAGTAAGCCGGCCATTGTGACAGGATTTGCGTGGATTCTTTAGTAGAAAATCAAATCTAATATTACTGTGGACAAAGGGCACACTCCACGAACTGATTTCTTTGTGTTTTCATGTAAACAACAACAACTCTTATTACCATTCTGATGCCAACATTTCACATATCCAAACCCCTTTTCCTATTCATTTATTTTTCTCTTTTCCAATCCGTAGGTGGTTCAAATTGCTGGATAAATCCGGAAAGTCGGACAAGGATCGAGGCGAAGTGCTCGTGGACATCCAGTTCACGAGAAACAACATGACTGCCAGCATGTTTGATATCTCCGCTGCAGGCAAGTCACGATCGCGCCTCGGCAAGTTCAAGGACAAAGTGCGGGGCAAGAAAAAGGAGGACGCGCTTTCGGAGACGTCGTCCAACGTGCTGCCAGCCTTCTCGCAGGTGGTGATTGACAGCGAGGACGACGGGGGCAGCGACTGGGACGGGGCAGCAGCGGGGAAAGAGGCGAAGAAGAAGAAGAACAAAGTCAAGTCT
Source organism: Eucyclogobius newberryi (assembly GCF_026437365.1). Taxonomy (NCBI): domain Eukaryota; kingdom Metazoa; phylum Chordata; class Actinopteri; order Gobiiformes; family Gobiidae; genus Eucyclogobius; species Eucyclogobius newberryi. Next base: position 41,398,534 of record NW_027315834.1, on the reverse strand, counting down.
CTGTTTTCGCACAAGACTAATCTGCAGAAGAGTTTGTCCCAGTCCATGACCGTGCTGCCGGGGAAAAACTCCTCTCTGAGTGGCAGCGTGTCGTCTGGTCTGAATGTGGAGGCCTTTGAGGGTGAGGAAGTGTGTTCATCATCGCACGTTGTATACTTATATTTTCGGGGAAATGGGGACTAATGCATACAAATGCACTGTAGCTCTGTGCACCATCATGTCTTTTATATCATGGATCAATGAGCTCGCCAGCTACAATGTGCCTGATTGACTCTGATGCTGGCGAATCCATGTCAGGCCAACTACCCTTTTTCCTGATAACGTTAGTGTATTATTGGATGCGGGTTCTTCACTTAACATTTAGATGATGAAATGATGAATAAAAAATAAAAAGTCACATTTAGCAAATGGCAAACGGTGCAACTCAATATAATTTCCTTTGCAAACAACCAAATATCCTGTTTATATACAGTCTTGTATCTTTAAAGTGGTAAAGTGCTATATAAATACATTGCAATAATATGTATAAAACTAGCACACCCTGTAGTTTGAACTTAAGACATCTTAAAACAGTTAAAATGTTGTCTCTGAAATATTAATGTTATAATACAACATTAATATTATGTTCCTGTGTGTTTCAAATGTACACTGTGAACTACATCTTGATTTCAAACATAAATGGCAAATCTTATTTCAATTACAGTAAAATCACAATTATACATCAGGAGAAATGTATTTATATGATATGATATTATATACTATATGATATCATAGAGATCTAAAGCAAATGATCGAGGGGAAAATTAAAACAAATCCATGATGCACAATGTCTTTCTCAACATTCTGTTGTGTTATTTCTTTTTGATTTTGTTGTCTTTTCAGGTAAAAAGAAGTTTAAGTTCCTGAGTCACAAACGCTCTGGGAGTTCCGGCAAAAAAGATCAGAAACTTGTAGCTGAACTTAGCAACGTGTGCATCAACGGCAGCCATGTTTACTGCGACGAACCTGCACCTCGAACGTCTCGGGCCAGCTCTAACTTCAGTCTGGCAAGCTCTGGGGTGGGCTCCATGGAGGACGTCCCCGACAGCTCGCCTCCGTCTGTGGGCTCCAGACGCTCGGTGCGACACAGCTCCCCCTGGACAGAGGAGGACGAGGAGGAGGAAGAGAAGACCATCGAGGCAAGCACGCAAGAAGGGGACGAAGACATGTTCAGGAGACAAGAGCTGGAGAAGCTGGCAGAGGAGGAGAGTAGGATAGAAGAAGAAGAGCGAAAGAGAGAAGAGGAAAGAAGACGGAGTGAGGAAAAGGAAAGGATTAGAATGGATGAAGAAGAAAAGAGGAGACAAGAGCTGGAGAAGCTGGCCAAGGAGGAGAGTAGGATAGAAGAAGAAGAGCGAAGGAGAGAAGAGGAAAGAAGACGGAGCGAGGAAGAGGAAAGGATTAGAATGGATGAAGAAAAAAGGAGGCAAGATGAAGAGGAGATGAAAAAGAGGGAAGACCAAGAGAGAATAGAAGAAGAGCTCAGAATGGAGAAGGAAAGAGAGAAACAAATGGTTGCAGAAGCAAAGAAATTGGATGAAGAAAAGATGAGATTTGAGAGAGAAAATGAGAGGGAAAAGGAGAGACAAAGAGAGGAAAATGAGAGGTTGGCGGAGGAGAAGAGGATGCACCAACTACAGGAGGAGCAGGAGAAAATTGGACAAGAACAAGAGGAAAGGATGAGGCTTGAGAAGGAAAAGGCAGAGCAAGAAAGGAAAAGGATAGAGGAGGAGCAGAGAGTGAGAAAAGAACAGGAATATGAACAACTGAAAGCAGAGCAAAGGAAACTGGAGGAGGAGAAACTAGAGGAGAGGAGACAAGAAGAAGTGAGGCAAAGGAAGGAAGAGGAGGAATTAGAGGAGGAGAAAATGGAGGAGGAAGGGAGACGGAGGAGAGAAGAGGAGAAACTAGAGAAGTGGAGACAAGAAGAGGAAGCAAGACAAAGGAGGGAAGAGGAGGAAGAGAGACGAAGGAAGGAGGAAGAGAGTCGTAGGAAGGAAGAGGAGAAAATGGAGGAGGAAGAAAGACAAAGGAGGGAGGAGGAAGAAAGACGAAGGAAGGAAGAGGAGAAACTAGAGAAGTGGAGACAAGAAGAGGAAGCAAGACAAAGGAGGGAAGAGGAGAAAATAGAAGAGGAAGAAAGACAAAGGAGGGAAGAGGAGAAACTAGAGAAGTGGAGACAAGAAGAGGAAGCAAGACAAAGGAGGGAAGAGGAGAAACTAGAGGAGGAAGGGAGACGAAGGAGGGAAGAGGAGAAAATGGAGGAAGAAAGACAAAGGAGGGAAGAGGTGAAACTAGAGGAGGAAGAAAGACAAAGGAGGGAAGAGGAGAAACTAGAAGAGGAAGAAAGACGAAGGAGGGAAGAGGAGAAACTAGAGGAGGAAGGGAGACGAAGGAGGGAAGAGGAGAAAATGGAGGAAGAAAGACAAAGGAGGGAAGAGGTGAAACTAGAGGAGGAAGAAAGACAAAGGAGGGAAGAGGAGAAACTAGAAGAGGAAGAAAGACGAAGGAGGGAAGAGGAGAAACTAGAAAAGGTAAGATTAGCAGAAGAGGAGAGACTAAGGAGAGAGGAGGAGAAAGTAGAGGAAGCAAGATTGGCAGAAGAGAGAAAACAAAAAGAGGAGGAAAAAAGGAGGGAGGAAGGGAAACTAGAGAAGGCAAGATTAGCAGAGGAGGAGCAGAGACGAGCAGAAGAAAAGAGAAGGGAAGAGGAGGGACTGAGGAAGGAGGAGGAGAAACTTGAGATGCAGAGACTAAGGAGTGAGGAGAAGGAGGTGGCGAGACAGAAGAAGGAAGAGGAGGAAAAACTAGAGCAGGAAAGATTAGCGGTGGAGGAGAGACAAAAGAGAGAGAGGGCAAGATTGGAAGAGGAGGAGCAGAGACGAGTAGAAGGAAAGGGGAGACGAGAGGAAGACGAGGGATTGGAAGACGCTCAAAGACTTTGTAAAACTGCTTCAGACACACGCGACCGCTCGGCCGTCACTTCCACAAACCCTTTTGAGGAAAGTGGTGAAGACGATCCCATTGTACCTGAACGCACAGTCACTAGTGCCCGACAAAGGTGTGTTCAAACATCACAAAACATCACACAAATGTCCTATAATATAATGTCCTAATCACATTTATTATTGCCACCTTAGTCCAGTTTTCTAGTCTGTGCCGCCTAAACAGAGACAGACACAATTTATTAAGGGTTAGATATGATATTTTTAACATCAAGAGTTGGGTTTCTTTATCTGGACGTGACCTCGTCGATAAAATGCATAATGTCATGGCTATGAGCTTTTTAAATGTCTCTTTGTTACAGAAGCGAGACATTTGAAGGGCGTCTGAGCTTTGTGTTACTCTATCCGTTGTTTTTCTATCAGTGACGCATTGGTGACTGGTCCATGTGAATCTGACACCATCATGAAAACTGCATAGTCCTGTGCGGCCTGCGTGCCTGAGCCTGTCTAAGTGTGTCACTGTGGGAACAGCCAATAACATCGACGTCCTCCGAGACGTTCATGTAGAGACGCAGCTCATTGTGTCTAGTGCCATTACCGGGAATTGGAAAATGACTTCACCGTTTTTTTTTTGTATGGTATTTCTTGGTGTTTAATCAAAGTCAAAGAGGAGTCATTAAGTCTTTATATGCTAATGATGCCTCCAAGTCCACTTTTCAGATTTACATTTGAAATTTGTCCTCTACACTTATTGCAACAGTACCTTGAGTAGATTTCAGTTGTAGGACTAGTTGTAGTATTCTGCTTAACTTAACATGTACAATTAATACTTTATACAGCACTTTATTTATTCTAAAGGAGTACTAACTTGCTTCTATTAAATAATGTTTTGAAGTACTTTGTAGTTGTAAATGTGTAATAGTTTGTAAATTATGTTGCACTTTTATCAATTCCTCCTCGTCATTATGTTGCTTTTAGCTTTCCTCATCTAATTGAAGCCTCGGTGTGCTCCTAAGTAAAACGCTCCCTTTTCATTTGCAGATGTAAATTGCCTGTGGAAAGAAGCACCTGTTTGTTTGAAAATGACATTAGTACGACACAACGCGACAGGCGACAGGCCCCTAAACCACCCGGAATTAATTCATCTGTGAGACAGCGGGCAGCACAACATGAAGCCCAAGTGAACAAGCCAAGCAAAGATATCAAAACGGCCAGCATTCTACCGCAACGTGCTGAGAAAAAGATCAATCCAGTGAACACCGCTTCCTCCCACACAAATGATTCTCACAACACGGCCAGTTCAGGAAGAAGGCCAGCTCCACAAAGACCTGATTTAACAGAGGAGATTTTGTTACCTAAAGGTTCCCAAGGGCTCGTGCGAAAGTCGAAGCAAACCCCTGCTGTTCCCAGTTTGAATCCATTCGACTGCGATGAAGAGGAAGATCGTGACTGTAAAACTACCACAGCTGCCTCCTGTGTGGAGCCACATTTAGAGAAAGAGACAGTTTCTCACATCAAAACCAAATCTTCAAAGACGGCCCATGCCCCAACTCCACCTGCAGTGAACAGTCCCGCACTTGGCACTGACACGGGCCACGAGGTGACAATATGTGATGTCGATGAGGAAAAAGACGGTGCACCTGCTCAGGAAACATTACATAAAGAAGGCGTTCAAGAGTCTGTGAAGAAGGATGCGCCCCCAGTCCCTTCACGCAGGTGAGGGAAATCAGCCTGCTTTTTCTCATTCTCCTCTTCATCATTATTTGTTCATGTCTTCACGTTTCTTAATATTATCTCGTGTGTAGACCTTTTACTCAAACCATTCTCCTATCTTTTAAAATTGTTTTTCCTGTAATTAATTATGTATAAGTGATTATCTATTTTATTTTATTTTTCAAATATAGAAATGTGTTTTAAGAAAATTAAATCACAGGTCCATTTCTACAAATATGAATTTCTACGTTATCCATTATGTTGTGGGCTGCAGTGCACCAGATCCATTAGCTACCAATCATCTTACAATTAAACTCCGCTTACAAAATATGATTATTGTATTTTATATACATGTTTGTTTCCAGACTTCAACCTGTGAGACCTCTAAACTCTCCAGATCAGCCGCCGGTTTCAACTGTTCAAGAGCAAATGGATGACAAACCTTCAAGAAAAATCAACAGTCAGGGGAAAGAAAATGTATATATATATTTTTAAATGTATATTAATTTTGAGATTTAAGTATTTTTACCCTTTATCAGTTTACCGGTAGTTCTTTGTTAATGTTTTTCTCAATGTTCCCACAGGTCAAAGACACCGGCCCATATGCACAGCTAACTCAAGAGGAGCTCATCTCTTTGGTGCTTAAACAAGAAGGCCAGCTGCTGGAGAAAAGCAAAAAGTTATCAGAGCTAGAACAGTACATTGATCAATTGCTTGTGCGGGTCATCGAAGAAGCTCCCAATATTCTCATGACAATGACTCCTTTAAAGTAGTTTTTTTCATGATGCACACAAAAATGCGACCATTTCTTAAAATCAAGCTTTGTATTTAACACAAATTGAATAATGGTGACTTATTTTCCTATATACAGTATTGGCTGCATAGCTGTGTTTACATAATATAATATATGCCTTAAATCTATGTAAATGGACTGTTTGTTGTAATCAAATGCTGCTTTTGTTTGTATTAATGTTTACTGTACAATTGTCTACCAAAAGCACTTCATTCTGAATAAAGATTTATGCACTTTTGATTGTCTGTTATGCTTTATTTCATAACAACTTTTTCATACGAAATATCAAGTTGAAATCAGTTTAAACCTAATTTAGCCATTTATATTATGTAATTTGTATGCCCTTTCACATAGTCAATGTACTTTCTGAGATTGGCCTACATTTATGAATATATCAGAACGGTAAATTGCTAGAGCAACATTATCACAAAAAAGAAAAACTGAGAGAATAAACAGGATAAGATAGTTTTTGTTTTTTAATTATTACTTGGGTGTAGCAAATAGTTGTCAAGTGGCAGTTTATGAAGAAAACATTTATTAAAAGTTGGAAATGACAGGAAGTAGAGCTGAGTTCTTTAAACAGACCGGACTCATACTTTGTCCTACTTGACGTGGTTGTTTCCACTGCTCTTTAGAACGTGGTATTATATCCATGGAAACTGCAAAACAAACAATATCCATGGAAACTGCATGGTTACTATGGTTACCACCAGCACTGTCAATACTATTTGGCCTGGTGAGAATGTCCAACCAGGGAGTGAAACATGGATCTTTTCAAGTCAAATAATAAACTTCACCAAAATCGTCCTTGTGTTTGTAATCATCTTTTTGGCAGGAGGAACTCATCGTCAGCGCGAGTTCGACACGGACGTATTTCATCACCGGACCGGACACAAGCGTCGACGTTGATTGGTCGTCGACGAGAAGGGTGCCGAAGTTGTTTTTGTTGCCTTTTTCTACACGCTAATCTCATTAACTGCGGTCACCTGTCCCTTTCCGTCGCTGTCGTTGTCGGTGCTGTCCGCGGCGGCGTGTGAAGATGCAGCGGACGGGTTTGAAGTGTCCGGGCTGCGGCTCCTCGGACGTTGTGGAGGATGATCTTTACGCACAGTCCCATTTGGTCTGCGTGGACTGCGGCTTCTTGGTGTCCGAGGGCTCTCTGGCCAATGACCCGGTCGGAGGCTCAGGTACAACATGTGCAGTGTTTTCACTTGTGTTGGCTGTTGTGATGCCTCTGTTGTGCAGGTGAATAAATGCCTTTAAAGGGCATACGGCTGGTTAGTTTATAACTGTACTTCCGGGGTGGAAAGCAGTGTGCAGACCGTGTACACAACTGTCACCTAGCAACCATATTGTAAATAGTCACTGTATAAAACGAGACAAATGTAATTGAAAATACTGCATGATCTTACTCATCTCCAAAATGATAGATACATCTACTAATTGTATTTTTTAGAATTGAGGATCATTGTTAATTTGTTTCTTATTATGGAAATACCACATTCATAAAAATAAATGTGTTTAATATTTTTTAAGGATGTTTTGGCGTGTAGGTTTTACTGGACAGGAAAGCTGAGTGCTAAATGGGGGATGATAGGGGAGGACATGCAGCAAACTGACAGAGCCGTGACTCAAACCCACAATCCGGCTGTCTGGCATGTGTGCTGCCCCTTAACCACTCAACCACCGGGCAACACAATATAAATAATAATTTTAGCTCCTTAAACACGGGTTGGACTGAATTCACAAAAACGAACTTCACAAAGTCCTCACGCAATCTGCTTTGAATTATGCAATTGCTTGTTCTTTAAGCCTCGATCTTCCTAATTATCTTTTTGATCTTGTATTTTGATTTTGTTTATAGTCCGTCAATATTATGTGTATGCATGTTCTCATTTTCTTGTCAAATATAATTATCTACTTCATAAAAAATTGCAACCATATGGTAAACAAGGGCCAAATCCATATAAATGACATAATAGTTATAAGTAAGTAAACGAAGAAACGAAGAACTTTCTGCAATTTGATTTTTTTGTTTTTTAACTTGACTGATGAATATTCTATCTCACCAAACAAAGTCGTAATCAGGAAAAAACATGAGAATCTGTCATAGGCACTTTAAATCACATTGCTAAAGATCCAAGTACCTGATCATCTGTGTGTGCCACGATCCACAGGTTACACTGTCCAAAAAGAAATCGCCACAGGAAATAAAGAAGCACACTCTAATATTTTGTTGGACCACCTTTAACTTTGATGACTGCACACATTCACTGTGGCATAGTTTAATAAGCTTCCTCAATATTAAAAGATTTATTTCCATCAAGTGTGACATTATTTCTCACCAGTTGATCTTGTATTGATGATGTGAGAGTGACCACTGCACAAAGCCTTCTCCAGCTCAAACACTCACTGGGGTTCAGATCTGTACTACATTAGTTCCTGCTTCTCCTTAGATGTGTTCTCAGCTTGAATTGTATTGTGTAGTTTAAGTCTTGTTTAGTTATTATGCTGTTTAAAGGCCTTGTATTATTTATCGTGTTAAAGACGTCTCAAAACAAAAACGGTGCCATTATTAAATCAAAATGTTTTTGTTGTTGTGATTTTCATCAGTAAATTATACTTATTACACAAATATTCTCGTTTTAGAAGCCTTCAGTAAACATTTGACTTAAATCTGGTTAAAAAAATCCAAATCTACAATAGGTCAGGAGTTTATTTGTAAAGCTCAATTTTTGCACAAGGCAATTCAAAGTGCTTTACACAACAGGAAAAACTAACTAAAATCACATGGCAGAAATCACAAAACAGTTTAAGACATAAAAGAGAAGAGTGCAAATCAAATCTTTTCACTCATTTGCACAGCTAAACAAAACAGTTTTTAGTTTTTAGTCTAGATTTGGAACATTGTCCGAATAAATCCCTGTCTCACATCTTCAGGAAAAGCTTTTTGCTAGATTTTAGCCGAATAAAACTGAAAGGCAGATTCTCCCCTTGGCAAGGCAAGTTTTTTTGTAGAGCACATTTCATACACAAGGCAATTCAAAGTGCTTCACATAACAGGAAATCCTGAGCTCCTCAGGGACTGGACTTGTCCACGACTAAACTTATTGTCTAATTGTTCGTTGCAGCCTTAACCTGGACAAATTTGTTGGCTATTTGATTACTTTTTATAATGTAAAAAGAAAAGGCAAAAGTATCTGTTTTTTGTGCATACACAAGAAATGTATTTTATTACTAATGCTTTTTGTGAAGGTCTTTTAAATGATGATGTGTTTATGGTTATTTTGTTTTCAACAGATGTCAGCTACAGCCACTCTACACAGCAAACCAAAAGACAATGCGCAAACCTGATAAAGGGTATGTCCTTTCCCCTGTTTTTTACATTAATATACTTAAGTACGTTGCAATCTAATACAAATGTCTCTCTTACTGCTCATTGTTCCTCTCTTCCTTTAGGCCTGCAGCGGATTAGGGCTCTCTGTCGTGTCCTCAGAATCAACAGTGAAATTGAGAGGTCATCAGAGACATATTTTCAGGAAGCATACAACCACAAAACCTTCATCAATGTGGCCCTGGCCAAGAAGGAGGTCCTGGCTGGCTGCTGTGTGCTCATCTGCTGCAGGATGCACAATTGGCCCATTACTATGGGGACCATCGCTTACCTCATAGACTCTGATCCATCGACTGTGGGACCAGTTTATCAAGAGGCCGTGAAAACTCTCAACATCAGTGTTCCAACTTTGAGTGTCACTGATATTATGGAGGCTCATTGTCAGGAGTAAGTGTGATCTGCAAATGCAAAAAGGTGGAACGTGGATCACTGATAATCAATGTCAAATGTTAATAATACTTTATCTTTTCTTAATGGTACTTTTCATTCGGATACATTAGCAAGCGAAACCATATAACGAGTGTCAGTGAGTTTCACACGAGTCTAAGAGCATTTGCTAAACTGAAGCTTGTGTAATGTGATGTTATTGCCTGTTCAAATGTGTTCATGGGAGAGAGCCAGTGACAAGAACGACAGCGCTTCAGGGTTAAAAATAGAGTTATAGACGGTGCACAGTAGTCTGAGAGCTTTACAATGGGTGGATAGATACTTTCGTCCCTGTATTGCAAAACAAATGTTACTGAACTACAAGAACACAATCTGGTGCAGCTCCTTTAAAGCACCAGTCTCGTCAGATTACAACAATTGAAAAACTAAAACTTGGTTAACCATGGCTACTGAGTTAAATTACTTCAACTTGATTGAAATGAAAGTAGTGCTGATTTTCCTCATACATCTTGATTGAAATGAAAGTAGTGCTTGATTTTCCTCATACATCTTTGCGTCTTTTCCAGATACAAAATCACATCCGAGCATGTTCCGGATGAATTGGCGGCCGACATGAAAGAGCTGACGAAGCGAGCGTTGGCGCTGGTGGAGCTGGCAGCAGAGTCCTGGATTGTGACCGGCCGAAGACCTGTCCCCGTGATGATGGCCGCCACATATTTGTCCTGGCAGTCTCTAGAGCCCACAAAACTCCGGCTCAAAATGAATCTGGCGAAATTTTGCCACATCACCAAAGTAGATAAGAGCAAACCTGCGATGAAAAGAGTATCTGAAATCAAAGGAATGCTCTGTAAACTGGGGAAGGAAATCCCGTGGCAAAAACAAGAGGTGACGGTCAATAATGTGATGCAGCAAGTGGAAGACATTTTGAGTTATAGATTTGTCTTGATGAGGAAGGCATTGATGAGTAATGAGGACACACAACAGGCAGATCTTCAGCAGTGCGACGCCAGGAATAACGAAATCATTGTGTCCAAAATCCCAGAAGAAAAAAGCACTACTGAGACCGGCTCAAGTGCTCTCAAAACTCAAGAGTGTGTAAACGACGCTGATGCCGACTGTGATGAACCAAACTGGAGTAAGCAAGTGCTCTTTGCACCTCCCTGTGTGGTTAATCCCAAGAAAAGGAAAAGGACACAAAGCAACCAAATGGAAGTAACAGGGAATGAAGACATATCCGACAGTGAAATTGATTCGTACATCAGAACTCCTCAGGAAGTCCGGGACTTTGCCAAGACTCAAAAGCTTCTGTCTCTGGAGAGTGAGGATTAGCGATTAATTTACTGTTTTCAATTGTCTGAAAAATTGTTTTTGTTGGCAGAGACAGACTTGGAGGAAATTGCTGTTTTGTTCTTTTTTATCTTGAATATTCAACATATGTTCTATTGTTGATGTAATATTATGTTCTAATTTGTCCAATAAAACCGCTAAAATGCCTATGAGAATGAGATTTTTTAATTTTTATTTCTGTCATAATCATTTAAATAACTCACAACACATCTATGTTCTTCAGATGCTAAAACATTTGTTCAATATGTATTTTTTACATTGAATGTTTTTCTGATATTTATATTTATGTAGCTTACATTTTCAGCCTTTTGAAGTGCAGTTAAAAGTGTAACACATAACATATTAATGAATGTGTCAGAATACAGAATTAGGATTTTAATCTGTTTCAAAGCCGCTCTACGATCAAAATGCCTGGAGACAACTACGTAGAACAAGATAAGATAAGATAAGATAAGATAAGATATTCCTTTATTGTCCCACATGGAGAAATTTCATTGGTGCAACGCAGGTAGATACAAAGGTAGATACAGAAGAACAGATCACTTATAGGAAGTCTGAAAAACACTTTCAGTAGAAGATCTCCTATAAATAAATAAAAACTCCCATAGACAAATAAATAAATAAATACCATTGCATGTGATCCCGACAGTAATTGCACATGAATATGTGTCACGACAGCACATAGATTGCACATGAATTTCACAGTAATTGCACATGAATTCCAACAGTAATTGCACATATGACAGAATTGCACATCAGTATTAGGTTAGGTTAGTATTGCGAGTGTTCAGTACTAACAGTTTTTGTTATAAAGTCTGACAGCAGCAGGAAGGAAAGACCTACGGAACCTTTCCTTCACACAGCGAGGGTGGATCAGTCTCTCACTGAAGCTGCTCTCCAGAGCGGACAGAGTGTCCTGCAGGGGGTGACACTCATGGTCCAGCATATATGTGAATCTAGCCAGGACCCTTCTGTCCCCCACCTCCTGCACCGAGTCCAGAGCACAGCCCAGGACGGAGCTGGACTTCTTGATGACTCTGTCCAGCCTCTTCCTCTCCCTCTCTGTGATGCTGCTGCTCCAGCAGGCCACACCGTACAGGGGGGCCGATGCCACCACAGAGTCGTAGAAGGTCTTCAGGAGTGGCCCTGTCACTCCAAAAGACCTGAGTCTCCTCAGGAGGTAGAGCCGACTCTGGCTCTTCCTGTACAGTGCGTCTGTGTTATGAGTCCAGTCCAGTTTGTGGTTCAGATGAACACCCAGATACTTGTATGAGTCCACTCTCTCAATGTCCCGTCCCTGGATGTTCACTGGTGAGGGGGCAGTGGGGTGGCGTCTGCGGAAATCCACCACCATCTCCTTGGTCTTCCCCGCGTTGATGAGGAGGTGGTTCCGCTGACACCAGTCTACAAAGTCCTGCGCCAGTCCTCTGTACTCCGCGTCATCGTCGTCCGTGATGAGTCCGATGATGGCAGAGTCGTCAGAGAACTTCTGCAGGACACAGCTGTCCGTGTCATGTCTGAAGTCTGCAGTGTAAAGGGTGAAGAGAAAGGGCGCGAGGACAGTGCCCTGGGGCGCCCCCACACTGCAGGTCCGAGTGTCAGACACACAGTCCCGGGCTCTCACAAACTGGGGTCGGTCTGTGAGGTAGTCCAGGATCCACTCTGCCAGGTCATACTCCACACCAGCCGTCTCCAGCTTGTCCCTCAGGAGCAGCGGCTGGATGGTGTTGAAGGCGCTGGAAAGATCGAAGAACAGAATCCTCACAGAGCTGCCAGGCTTTTCCAGGTGAGAGAGAGAGCGGTGCAGCAGGGAGATGACGGCGTCCTCCACTCCGACGCCAGACCGATATGCAAACTGCAGCGGGTCCATGGCTGAGCTCACGGTGGAGCGGAGGTGGTCCAGGACTAGCCACTCCAGTGTCTTCATCAGGTGGGACGTGAGAGCCACTGGCCTGAAGCTGTTGAGGTCTTTGGGGCGCGGTGTCTTAGGCACAGGTACCAGACAGGAGGTCTTCCAGACCTGTGGTACCACCCTCAGCTTCAGGCTCATGTTGAAGACATGCTCCACAACTCCACACAGTTCATCTGCGCAGGACTTAAGGAGCCTGGGGCTGATGCCATCAGGTTCTGCTGCCTTCCTCACTTTAATCCTCTTCAGCTCACTCCTCACCTGTGCTGCTGTGACAGTCAGTGGTTGGCAGGGGGACCGTGTGCTGGGGGGATGGGTGAGTCCAGGCGAAGTGGGGAGCTGATGGTCCGGGGCAGATAAGCGAAGAGGAACAGATGCAGGGCATTGTCCAGCTGTGGAAGAGGGAGCATGCAGCTGTGCAGGGGGAGGGGCGGGTGACTGATCAAACCTCAAGAAGTGAGCATTTAAATCATTCACCCACTGTAGATCCCCCTCTGTCTGGGCAGGGGGGATTTTGAAGCCCGAGATGGTTTTCAGGCTCCTCCACACTCCCTGAATGTTCTTTTGCTGCAGCTGCTCCTCCATCCTGCCTGATCTTCCTCCTCAGCTCCTTCTGCACAGTCCTCAGCTCCTCCTTGTTCCCTGACCTGAAGGCTCTCTTCTTCTCCTTCAGCAGAGCCTTCAGTTCACGGTTAATCCATGGCTTGTTGTTTGGAAAACACCGCACCGTCCGGGAGGGAACATGTTCTCAAAACAGAAGTTGATGTAGTCCGTGATGCACTCTGTGATGGTGTTGATGTCCTCCCCATGTGGGTCATAAAGCTCAGTCCAGACAGTGGTGCTGAAGCAGTCCCTCAGAGCCTCCTCGCTCTCAGCAGACCACATCCTCACCTCACGGGACACCACAGGCTGCCTGCGCACGATGGGTTCATACACAGGCCTCAGATGTACAAGGTTGTGGTCCGAGCTGCCCAGGGGAGGGAGGGGGGAAGAAGAATAAGCCTCCTTGGTGTTGGCAAAAAACAAGTCCAATGTTCTATTCTCTCTGGTGGGGCAGGTAACATACTGGGTGTATGTTGGTAGAACAGAAGAGGGAGAAGCGTGGTTAAAGTCACCAGAGATGAGGAAGAGAGCCTGTGGATGCTGTGTTTGCAGCCTACAAGTGCAGGAGAGCAGTGCTTCACAAGCATCTTCAGCATTGGCAGACGGGGCCACATAGACTGCGATCAAAATCACATGTGAGAACTCCCGGGGCAGTTAATATGGCCTCATGCCAATAGCCAATAGTTCAATATCCCTGTTACATAGCTGCTCCTTCACTGTGCAGTGTTCGGGTTTGGACCAGAACACTGAACAAAGAACGACATGCTGTTCTCTTCTTTTAGCCATGAAGCCTTTTTAAATCTGATTATTAGATGTCAAGCAAAATATGCAGCGTCAGAAAGTAAAAAGATGAAATGTCTGAAATTTCATGAAGTTGTCGCCCTGAGGACAGGGCTGTGTAAAAAGCAGGTATATTTTATATAGTCAATAAAAATTGTCTGCTGATGGGCTGAAAGCAATCTTGAAACTATGTTGTTGTTTTTTTTGTTTTTTTCAGGTTTAATATGTTCTATTATAGCAGCAATAAAAATGCCTGTACCGTCCATTACATTTGCTTTCACATTTATCTTGTTATAAAAGTAAATGCTCTGATGTGGACTTTGACCATGAACCAAGCTCAGTCAACTTTTGGAGTCTCATTTAATTGACTACTATTTAATTTATTATAAGACCAACCTAATTATTGACGTTTCATTTTGTGCCTTCCAAATGCCACATCATCAGTGTAGATACTATTCTTTTTCTCATCGAACCCTCACATTTTGGATTGAGGTTGCTGCAATCCTTGTGTGTTCCTTCTTATGACATTAAAAGCGAGATTAATTTTGTATTGATTGACAAAATTGCGTCTTCAAAATGATAATACAAGATTGTCACTTTTGTGGCATTTCCATGAAGTCCGTTATTCTTGTTCTAATCCTTTTGTTTGATCTGCTGAACCAGCTCGGCTTTTGTGTCATAGATAAATGTTGCTTGTATTAGGAACAAAGTATGCCTCACACTGTGGCTGTAGTGTGAGGCCTAATTAGTGTACTATTTTGAACCTACAGTACTTCTTTCTGTTGGACCTTCATTATTATCAGTATGTTGTCCTGTGTGTCATCCAAAAACAACAAAACTAAATGAACATTGCTTTGTTGTTGGCAGGTTTATGCTCGCTCAGTTCAATAAATTATCACACTGTTTTTTGGGGGGGATGGATCCACTTAACATGCACACAAATCCAATCAGTTTAATTAGGGTGATAAAACTTCACCCTTTAAAAATTGACTTTGAACGTGGTTTTCAAAGAGTCACAAAAATAATACTACTTTAAAGTGTATTTTATTCATGAAATTTACAAGAATTTGACAGCACTGGCTTTTCACAACACAAATGTTTAAATAGACAGGGCCAGTTAAAAGGGACAAGCCACCAGTATCTTGAAATCCCAACTTCATTACAATAGAATGCTTTTTATTAAATGTCACGACTCTCGAAGCTTTAGCAGCACAAACAAACAGCTGCCGTTATATGAGCCTGTCACCTGAAGTTTACTTAAATAATTGGACAAGTGAAGGTGCATTTCTACCCTCGAGTTTCACATAAATTACATCCCCTGAAGCAGAGTCGTAATGTGATTTATTCAAAAGGTTTTTAACAATATGCTTTGGGAGATAATCAGTTTTGACATCAGTGCCCTTCTGGAAAAAGACAAGAAAATAAAGCCACATTTTGTTTTGCAGGCCAAAAAATAAAAGATGATTGTTATTTCTACATATTTACACAACTCAAAAATATTTCTATACACTTTATTAATGTACAGCAATTTATGTTTTCACCAAGATTTGGATAATTGTTTGTTCAAGACTTTACATTTTGTAAATCTGTGTTAATGTCAACCAGTAAATTTACTTATTATTAGTACCATTCAACAATGTCATTGTGGCATATTAATCAGAGCTCTTAAGGGGAATAATATCTACATTTCATAAATGGATTTATAATCTGGATAGCCATTCTACTGAATATATTAAGACTGGGAAAGATAAGGTGTTTTTTTTGACAGAACGTTTACAAGGAAATCCTGGTTGCTGGAGAAACTAGAATCTAGATTACCCTTATCAAGTGTCTGTATCTGGGCCTCATAACTCCTGCCATGAACACGATAAATTGATGCCTCTGGAGCATTCTTTTGGCAGCAGGAACCAAGGCCAAAACAAATAAATGGATGGCACAAACTGAACAACAACCACAGTTGAATGTCCGTGTATTGTGAAGCCTTTTATTGTCTTGAGTCATCAAACAAACTCCTCTGTGCACACAAGATAAGACCACCAGTCTGCCATTAAACTGCCTGTCATCAAAAGCATATGGGCATGGACATTCCTTAGTGAATTTGGCAGGGCTAATTCAGCATGACCTTTGCTCTTCTAAATGATATTTTTACACGTTTTCATTTATAGGACCACGTTGGCCGCACAGTGATTGGTTGGCGCTCCGATGCGGCGGTTGCACTTGAACATCTTCCTGAGCTCCGTCCTGAAGCGGTCGTGGAGCCAGGCGTAGAGGAACGGGTTGCAGCAGGACGAGCTCATGGCGCAGAGGTGACACAGCAGCTGAATGAGTAAAAAGTACTGCTTGTTGATGAGGTGAATGTCTATGTCCCGCAGCACATTGAACACGTGGATGGGCAGCCAGCACGCGGCGAAGGCGGACACCAAAAGAGCTACCAACCTGAAGATCTTCCTCTTCCGGGCCTGCTGCGGTGCGTTCTGTGTCTTGGTCCTGTTCCCCGGAGCCACGCACTTCTTCAGTTTGACCGTGATGCAGAGGTAGGAGACGAAGACAGCCGACAAGGGCAGAACATAGGTCACCAGAAGAGTGCTGTACGCATAGGCGCGCCTTTCTTTCTCCTGACCGATCCAGAACTCCTCGCAGATGGTGAAGCCCTCCTCTTTGAACTCGACATGGTACGTGTGCATGATCGCCGGAGCCACCAGAGCGCACGACAGGAGCCAGATCCCCGTGAGAACAGCGGCGCAGGTGGACACAGAGGTGCGCTTCTTCAGGGGGTGCACCGTGGCCGAGTACCTGCAGTCGGAAAGGAGAGAGGAGACCGGGGACAGGCTGCTTTATTATAATATACGGAGAGATTTGGTCATTGGAATATACTGCACTTAGTTACTCCGACTTTATTAATGTTCCGGTCATGAATCACCTTGTTTTGAATACTTAACAATGTGTGAAACGTCAATTAGTTGATTAGAACCTTCCCAGGGATGTAATAAGCTTTTTCATTGTAGTTTGCAATGAAGCACTTACCATAGGACATTTCTGGTATGAAAGGACATTCACACGTAAGTATGATGCAGATTTTATTAAAAGGAAACCATCTGAGAGAAGAAGGCAGATTAATGTATGTTTGTTAATTAGGCACATTTAGGCTATGAGTACTTACTCGCTGATTCAAGTGCTGAAGTCATTTTTTTTTTAGATAATTTAGTTGTCATGTTTTTTAATCAAAGCTTTTGCATGTATAGAATTAGGTTACACGCACTCTTCTCTTTAGATGTTAATTTTATAATGATTGATGGTGTTTATATTCATTAATAGTGATAATGATACTGAACAAAGCAGAAATCTATACAGAAAACACAGCAAGATGGTGTGAATTTCCCGAGTTTAGGAATAAAAGCTAAATGTTCCAGGAAGTGAAGCTTTTCTTGGGACTGGATGTTGCAGGTTCTACAGGTTCTTTACCTCCCACGGCAGTGCAGTGCTTATGGCTGTTAGCTAATGCGAGCAAGCAGCACATTTTTGTTTTCATCAACGTGACATTAACCCTTCGTGTATGACCTGGAATAGGACT
Organism: Eucyclogobius newberryi; assembly: GCF_026437365.1. Classification (NCBI taxonomy): domain Eukaryota; kingdom Metazoa; phylum Chordata; class Actinopteri; order Gobiiformes; family Gobiidae; genus Eucyclogobius; species Eucyclogobius newberryi. The sequence goes on along the minus strand of NW_027315834.1, from coordinate 41,381,053 downwards.
GAATATGAATCTGATGGAGTTAATGATAAGGGAAATTTTACCATTATAACATGGTCAAAAGCTCATGAGTGTCAAACTTACATATGTCTCCTTTAATGCCATACCAACCTTCCAGCCTTCAGACAAGCAGCTGGTGGACCAGAAACGTTACTGTGTACTTTTACTCCAGGCTAATTAATTGTACTGCTTGTTTTGCATCTAGTCCATAACATATTTATTTGTTTTTAGAGTCAATTTTATTTATAATCAATGATATTTTAGTTTACTATACTTTATGTTTCAGCTACAGCTATTTGTAGGTGATAGTCTCAGGTCTTTTGCCCATTAGTACATTTTTAGTACATGCCTCTTTAGGCCCGAGCGCCACAAGCTGGCGAGAGGCCTATTAATCTCGTAAGGCCGTGCGAAGCACGGCTGCGAAAGTGCGCACGTAGTGCGCACGAAATCGAGCGCGAAGCGCTCGCCCACTTCCAAACACTCAGTAACTCACTCCTTCACTCACGCACGCCCCGTGCATACTAATTAATAGTAGGAAAATGGAACATTACCGTTGTAAACGGGCGAAGCCCGTGCAAAAGTGCGCACTAAACGAGCACTTTACATTGGGATGACGTCATAAGGCGCTGGTACAGCTGGCAGCCCGGTGTAAACGCTCTCTCTTCTTTCTCACAATTATTGTGCTTTATCTCCTATATTTTGTAAATATAGTAAGTATATTTTTTCTATTTTACTGTACGATAGGGACACGCGCTGGAATAGTTTTTTAATTCAACTGTTTTTGACTTTTTTCGGCTGGATTTGAGCGTTTTTCGTTGCGTTCGTTGTGTTGTTGTGACGTGAGCTAGCTCCGAGCGAGCCCACCAGCCCCCCCCCGCGCCCTCCGGCCGCGCTAAAGTACGGCGTGTCGTCGGTACACGTTTATATACACGTTTATATGAAAGAGGAACTTCACGAACGATCGGGACACGCACTGGAATCGCTTTAAATTAACTTGTTTTGACTTTATTCGGCTGGATTGAGTGTTTTCGTCGTGTCGTCGCGATGTGTCTTGGCTCTGAGTCCCCCGGCTCCGGCCCCGCCCCCCGGCCGGCGCCGTACCGCGTTTACACAAAGGAGGAACTCATGAAACTACGGAGAACAGTCGTCTTACCCGGAGATCGTCACGTTATCCCGGCGGACATCCTAAGGAAAACGCAACGAGGCAGACGGGCTGGACGTAAACTCCGAGAGAAGAGAGGGACAAACAGGAAGTCGGTTCCCGCCGTAGTCATGGGTAACGTGAGGTCCCTTCAAAATAAAATGACGGAAATAGCGAGCCTCATGCGGTCCCAGAGGATTTATAGGGACAGCAGCGTCTTGATTTTCACAGAGACCTGGTTAACAGCAGAAATGCCAGACTCTATTGTAGGTTTGGACAATTTTCATCTGCTGCGGGCGGACAGAACGAAAGAATGCTTGAAGAAAAGAGGTGGAGGTCTGGCGGTGTATGTGAACACGAGCTGGTCCAAACCCGAACACTGCACAGTGAGGGAGCAGCTATGTAACAAGGATATTGAACTATTGGCTATTGGCATGAGGCCATACTATCTGCCCCGGGAGTTCTCACATGTGATTTTGATCGCAGTCTATGTGGCCCCGTCTGCCAATGCTGAAAATGCTTGTGAAGCACTGCTCTCTTGCACTTATAGGCTGCAAACACAGTATCCACAGACTCTCTTCCTCATCTCTGGTGACTTTAACCACGCTTCTCCCTCTTCTGTTCTACCAACATACACCCAGTATGTTACCTGCCCCACCAGAGAGAATAGAACATTGGACTTGTTTTTTGCCAACACCAAGGAGGCTTATTCTTCTTCCCCCCTCCCTCCCCTGGGCAGCTCGGACCACAACCTTGTACATCTGAGGCCTGTGTATGAACCCATCGTGCGCAGGCAGCCTGTGGTGTCCCGTGAGGTGAGGATGTGGTCTGCTGAGAGCGAGGAGGCTCTGAGGGACTGCTTCAGCACCACTGTCTGGACTGAGCTTTATGACCCACATGGGGAGGACATCAACACCATCACAGAGTGCATCACGGACTACATCAACTTCTGTTTTGAGAACATTGTTCCCTCCCGGACGGTGCGGTGTTTTCCAAACAACAAGCCATGGATTAACCGTGAACTGAAGGCTCTGCTGAAGGAGAAGAAGAGGGCCTTCAGGTCAGGGAACAAGGAGGAGCTGAGGACTGTGCAGAAGGAGCTGAGGAGGAAGATCAGGCAGGCTGAGGCCGGCTACAAGAGGAGGATGGAGGAGCAGCTGCAGCAAAAGAACATTCAGGGAGTGTGGAGGAGCCTGAAAACCATCTCGGGCTTCAAAATCCCCCCTGCCCAGACAGAGGGGGATCTACAGTGGGTGAATGATTTAAATGCTCACTTCTTGAGGTTTGATCGGTCACCCGCCCCTCCCCCTGCACAGCTGCATGCTCCCTCTTCCACAGCTGGACAATGCCCTGCATCTGTTCCTCTTCGCTTATCTGCCCCGGACCATCGGCTCCCCACTTCGCCTGGACTCACCCATCCCCCCAGCACACAGTCCCCCTGCCAACCACTGACTGTCACAGCAGCACAGGTGAGGAGTGAGCTGAAGAGGATTAAAGTGAGGAAGGCAGCAGGACCTGATGGCATAAGCCCCAGGCTCCTTAAGTCCTGCGCAGATGAACTGTGTGGAGTTGTGGAGCATGTCTTCAACATGAGCCTGAAGCTGAGGGTGGTACCACAGGTCTGGAAGACCTCCTGTCTAGTACCTGTGCCTAAGACACCACGCCCCAAAGACCTCAACAGCTTCAGGCCAGTGGCTCTCACGTCCCACCTGATGAAGACACTGGAGCGGCTAGTCCTGGACCACCTCCGCTCCACCGTGAGCTCAGCCATGGACCCGCTGCAGTTTGCATATCGGTCTGGCATCGGAGTGGAGGACGCCGTCATCTCCCTGCTGCACCGCTCTCTCTCTCACCTGGAAAAGCCTGGCAGCTCTGTGAGGATTCTGTTCTTCGATCTTTCCAGCGCCTTCAACACCATCCAGCCGCTGCTCCTGAGGGACAAGCTGGAGAAGGCTGGTGTGGAGTATGACCTGGCAGAGTGGATCCTGGACTACCTCACAGACCGACCCCAGTTTGTGAGAGCCCGGAACTGTGTGTCTGACACTCGGACCTGCAGTGTGGGGGCGCCCCAGGGCACTGTCCTCGCGCCCTTTCTCTTCACCCTTTACACTGCAGACTTCAGACATGACACGGACAGCTGTGTCCTGCAGAAGTTCTCTGACGACTCTGCCATCATTGGACTCATCACGGACGACGATGACGCGGAGTACAGAGGACTGGCGCAGGACTTTGTGGACTGGTGTCAGCGGAACCACCTCCTCATCAACGCGGGGAAGACCAAGGAGATGGTGGTGGATTTCCGCAGACGCCACCCCACTGCCCCCTCACCAGTGAACATCCAGGGACGGGACATTGAGAGAGTGGACTCATACAAGTACCTGGGTGTTCATCTGAACCACAAACTGGACTGGACTCATAACACGGACGCACTGTACAGGAAGAGCCAGAGTCGGCTCTACCTCCTGAGGAGACTCAGGTCTTTTGGAGTGACAGGGCCACTCCTGAAGACCTTCTACGACTCTGTGGTGGCATCAGCCCTCCTGTACGGTGTGGCCTGCTGGAGCAGCAGCATCACAGAGAGGGAGAGGAAGAAGCTGGACAGAGTCATCAAGAAGTCCAGCTCCGTCCTGGGCTGTGCTCTGGACTCGGTGCAGGAGGTGGGGGACAGGAGGGTCCTGGCTAGATTCACATCTATGCTGGACCATGAGTGTCACCCCCTGCAGGACACTCTCTCCGCTCTGGAGAGCAGCTTCAGTGAGAGACTGATCCACCCTCGATGTGCGAAGGAAAGGTTCCGTAGGTCTTTCCTTCCTGCTGCTGTCAGACTTTATAACAAAAACTGTTAGTACTGAACACTCGCAATACTGACCTAACCATGTGCAATTCTGTCATATGTGCAATTGCTGTTGGAATTCATGTGCAATTCATGTGCAACCTATGTGCTGTCGTGACACATATTCATGTGCAATTACTGTCGTGATCACATGCAATGGTATTTATGTATTTATTTATTTATTTGTCTATGGGGGTTTTTATTTATTTATAGGAGATCTTCTACTGAAAGTGTTTTTCAGACTTCCTATAAGTGATCTGTTCTTCTGTATCTACCTCTGTATCTACCTGCGTTGCACCAATGAAATTTCCCCATGTGGGACAATAAAGGAATATCTTATCTTATCTTATCTTATCCCCATATAAAGCACTCATTTGCCCTAAGTAGCTCACGAATACGTTCCCCATCTCTTGCATGTTCCGTGCATATAAGCATGTAATGCAAAAATTTAACATTATTACTGTATAGAGGACCAAAAACACAAAGTGGGCGGAGCCCACTCAAAATTAACGAAAGTACCCGTCAGTGACCAGGGACCCACACCATGAGGTAGGAAAGCGCGAGCGCTTTCCGAAAATGTATAGTTTATGATATTTGAAAAATGGGAAACATTGTTTTCGCATCGGAATATTCTTCTTCTTCTTCTTCTTCTTCTTCTTCTTCTTCTTCTTCTTCTTCTTCTTCTTCTTCTTCTTCTTCTTCTTCTTCTTCTTCTTCTTCTTCTTCTTCTTCTTCTTCTTCTTCTTCTTCTTCTTCTTCTTCTTCTTCTTCTTCTTCTTCTTCTTCTTCTTCTTCTTCTTCTTCTTCTTCTTCTTCTTCTTCTTCTTCTCCTCGGGACCAACCCCCCTATTTTTCACCCAGTGAACATTGACGAAAAGTCACAAAAATTTGCACACCTCTAAAAATCGTGCCTCTCTACATTCTGGCTATTTCCCTTTTCTAAAATAAAAAAATTGGCGCGTCAGCGCCCCCAAATGTACCAAAAATGCATTGAGAGATGGGAAATGACCCAAAAAAAATCTGATCGTAGAATCATGAAATTTGGCGCAGAGGTAGATGGTGACAAGAGAAGTAAAAAATATTATTACGGCAACGCCGTCCGCCCAACCAAATGTCGGCCATATTGCTTCAAAAATGGCTAAACATGATTTTGGAGTTTTTCCAAACGTCGTACTTTTACGAACTCCTCCCAGGGCGTTGGCCCTAAAAAGCTGAAATTTGGTGAAAATGCTACTGAGGAGTGGGACATCAAAAGTTATCCAAATTACATTGATACCTCTCACGGTCTCTGTGCGGTGAAGCCGCAAACTGTAGCTAGAATTTCAGAAATCTCCCATATTTAAAATTTCTGCCGTTTGCGCAGATAAAGTCCGAATTGCGTCAAATTAGAATCAGTTGTTAAACTCTTTGCCCTAAACCCACTTGAAGTGAAATAAATTCATTTGGCGCCACAGCGCCCCCTACAGATTTTATATGGAGGTTAAATGTTTAGTTTTGCGAAATTATATGAAATTTGACACACAACTCAATTTTAGCATCCCCATCAAAAAAGTCAATGAGAGCCATGTCATAATTGTTATGGCGTTGCCGTAACGATGACCGAAACCTTCCATGTTATTCCAATGGGGAAATCGCCAGAACATGTTTACACTTTATACTTTCACAAACTCCTCTTAGGGCGTTAGCCCTATTAACCTGAAATTTGGTGAGACTCATCTTCAGGACCATCAAAAGTGATCCACATTTTTATTCAAAGAGTCACGGTGTCTGTGCGGCAAAGCCGCACATTGTGCCAAGAATTCAAAATAAAATTGCTTTTTGATGGTAAAACAAAGGGGAGAAGATGTGACAGCGTCACAGATTCAGCAGTAGGCGCAATAAAAGGACAATTGGGGCGCGTTAGCGCCCCCTCCTCTTGCGGCGTGGCGGCGGCGTGGCGAGGGCCGATCATTGCCGCTTGCGGCTATATTTATTATTGCTCTTGTTAGACACATTTAATTTAAAGTAGTGAGCTTGATTATATTTAAAGGTGGTATGGACGATTTTTTTCAGCAATTTTTTTTTATCATATTTCCTCGTGGCGTGGATAAATCATTTGTCCTGCCACGTATCAATCATAAAACGCACCTATCGCTCACCTGCAGCCGCGTGCAGTTCGTCCCCACGTTTCTGCGTGCCTAAGCGCATGGATCTATCATAATATAGTTCCCTCAGTGTACGGGACAAAATGAAGACGGAGAAAGACAGTTCGAGCTGACGCAGAAGTGGACAGAAATCTACGGGAGACGAGAGATGCGATGCGCTCCGTTGCGCTTATAAACAAACGCACTGTGTGTTGTATCAGTCCGCACGGGGCGCCTGAGTTCTCAAATCGCCGAAAAATCGTCCATTGCGCCTTTAAGATTAACAAAAATGGTTTGCCTATTTTTCCTCAGTTTGATCATTTTGGTGACGTTTATAATGTTACTTCCTGGTTAGACATGAGCAGCAGATGTGACACATGTAGAAGAAATTATGCATTCCATTTGTCCTCTGACCTCGGAACTCCAAAAAAAAAAATCCAACCTCCATCCACTGCTGCACCAGGGCTCCTGCTTCCAGCCTCAATCAACACGCCCGAGTCACTCCCATAATAGATCCATGGTTACTCCTCCCCGTTGCACCTCCTCTGCTCCCAATCAGCCCACAGTCTGTCCCAAACCCTCTGTGCTGCGACTCCCCATCTCCTCCTCCTCTGCATCCCTTACATCGTCCTCATCAACCTCTTTACCCTCTTCCTCATGTCTTCCACCACCAGTCTCCAGGCCCAGGGGGAAACATCTAATACAATTCTATTATGGCACGCCCATAGTCACAACATCTTCTGCCGGGGTCTGAGCTCCAAATAAACCATCAAATTGCTGGTTTCTTCTTTCTGTTTTTTTGTCTGAATCTCTCCAGGGTGAAATTGAACACAGCAAAATTCAACAACTGCTACCTAGCAACCGTACTGAAACCAAAATCTATATAAATTGCACTACAATGAATATTTGATCAATAATAATACCTGATAAAAACCTTTATTTTGTTAAATTATTGTTTGAACTGTCAGAAAATGGTAAATTGTCCGTGCAGTGTCGCTTTTTGATGACATCACAGAAGGATTCCGATGCCCTAACTCAGCTCTACGTCCTGTAATGTTCTACTTTTATTTTCTTTGCAAACTGCCACTTGACTGATGTAAAACTATCATAAATATTTACCACAAACCCTATTCCACCAAAGAAAGTCAGAAACAATCAAATATGAGAACCTGTCATTGCTATAATGTGACGTGTGAATGCGTCCAAGAATCAGGCACCTGTCCACAGCGATGGCCGTCAGCGTGAAGACAGACACGTACACGGTGACCGGCTGGATCAGAAACACCAGGTAACACATGGACCGTCCGAACGCCCATCCGTGCGAGTTGAAGGCGTAGGCGAGCGTGAAGGGCACGCAGGTCACGCACATCAGCATGTCGGAGAAGGCCAGGTTCCCGATGAAGAAGTTGGTGACGTTGTGCATTTTCCGCGTGCGGCAAATGACGTAGATCAACAGGTAGTTCCCGAAGACCCCCACCACGACCACCAGCGCGTAGCAGGGGATGATCAGGGGCTTGAACGACTGGAGCAGGGCCACGTCGGCGAACTGGGAGCTGTGGTTCGCGGAGGAGTTCTGCACCGCCACCTCGTATGCGCGTCCGTCCAGCCCGCTGTGATTAGTCTCCATCAGCGCACGGTTCACGGGCGATGGCCTTTCTGCGGCGGGAAAACATAAAATTGCAGCTTTAATTGCACCGCGTCCGGGCCATTAGTGCAGGCCGATCCGCACAAACATGCCTTGATATTTACGAAATGGACATCACAACGTGGCTTTTATCAACTCACTCCCTCTAAAAAGGAAGGGACAGATGTGAACAAGCATTCTGCTGTGAAACCTTTGAACGGAACATGAACTGTGATTAGAAATAAATAGGCCCATTATAGAAATAGGCTGCACATGAACCAGTTGCTTCTGCAGTTTGATTGGTACAAATACTTGTGTACATGTAATAGTCTATTAACTGTAGCCTGGGAACAAATGGATAATTTAATAGTCTTGGCATTTAGTGATTATCTTGTCTTTATTTCTCAAGTCACATATATAATGCCATCCCCTACACAGAAGCAGATGTAAAAATTGGAGGTTGATGACTGTAAGTGAAAATCTCTGATTTGACATTAAGCCTTTATTATCATTATTAAGTTATTAAGTATGACATTTTGTTTCAACTTGAAATGTTGTACTTTTCCCAAGATGATGTCATACCAGGAAGCATATTTGAAAAACAAAATGACAGGGACAAGATCGGACTTTCACTCTTCAGTCTTGTGCATTACTTGTTTTCATGAAAGGCTGATGTCTCTTTTATGTTTCTGACTGAAAAAAAAGAAAAAACACGGTTGGACAGAGATGAGTTGCATGAACATCATCACTGTAGCTTCCGTGTTCTTCAGAACTAATTGCCTTGTCATATTAGTTTAGCGTCATTTCATTATATAAAATATGTATTCATGATGCATATAAAGAAAATGCAATGCCTTTTCATACTTTATCATTTTCTTTTGCGCCATTTTCTTTTTCTGCTTCCTCTGGCCTTCAATAATGGAAGAGTTCTTTTCATTACCATCATGCAGCTTTCCAATGAGGTAGAATCATCTCTCCAAGCGGCGGCACGCACAGCACGGGCCTCATGATGCAACACATTTGTCCATTAGTTAAAATTACTATTATTTATTTTTTTCGCCATCCTTCTGCATTGTGAAGGCACTCAGGGAAATTGATACAAAAATTATCGTTTCATGAAAAGATTGAAGTCAATTTCCTTTGTGTGCACCTGCTGCTCTCAGGTTTTTAAAGGTGCACTATATTTATCCTTGGCTAGAAGCATTTACTTTAGTCACTTTTTGACTCTTATACTTCTACTTGAGTACTGTTTTGTTTGAAGTAACAGTTCTCTTTGAGTAAATGTGTTGGTTCCTCTTCGCACTGAGTAAATCTACAAGTGACAAAAGCTTTATGTTGACAATAAGAAAGGATTTGAACATTTGTTTCTTGCACCGCTCTTTCAGATATGATTTACTGTAGTTTTTACCATGTTTGTTTCCGTCCTTTGAAAATATCAGTGCATTATTCAATATTTTGTCCTTTAAATTACATAAACCTCAGATGTTACATTCTGACAGTTTCTCTTAAAGTTACTTACTTGAGTAATAGTTAACCCTCAAAACATTTTTACTCCTACTGACCACTACTTTATACTTTGACTTAATAATATTAGTAATATCATATTGAACTCTTACTAACTCTACCCACCTCTGGTTATTGCTTTCCCCATAATGACCCACACTACAGCATTAAACTCATCTCTTAGCATATTCATTTATGTGTGGGTTTTATTGCTTAATAATATAAAAATCTCACTTATTTACTGACTTTCATCTCCACCGATCTGAGCCTAATGGCATCACTGCTTGTCTCTGAGGAGATGAATAAGTTTAATGCCATACTGTGGCACACTGCATGCAAAGTAATATTCATAATCTCCATGGCGACAAGCAGGGAACGAACCCTCAACCAGAAGAGTTACATAGTTTTTCTTTATTATTAAGAGTTGTGTTAGTCAACGTTTGCTCAAGAAAATGACCCACGTTTAGAACATTTAATGACTTAAAATGTAAGGGAAAATTCGGTCAAAATAATGTCATAAATGTTGTTATGCTTTTTCACATCCATCTGCGGTAGTATTTATTTATTTATTTTTTCTTTTTCCCATCACTACACTAAATGTCTTTCAGTCTTTTTTTTTTATATAATTATTTTAGAAGCATTTTTTTATTTTATTACTTTTTTACTTGTATACTTTTCAGAAATCTACATTAAACCATCAAAAGAATAAAGCACACAATGCACCACTTACATGAGGTGGTGACACTCGTGGGCTGCTTTATACAGCATGCCTACACTACCAATTAGTGCTCATTATGTGAAAAGCTTAATGAATGTATAGGCACTGTTTCTTTATGTTAGGAAGATTGAACTGACACTGCATTACTTCACGGTTCACTGAAGTGTGTCTTGAAACCTCTGCATTATGTGAAATAATTAACGCTAGATTTTGCTAATGATGGTATATAAAAACAATCAACAGATTTACAGTTCTATGCTCTACAATGCAGTACTATCAGTACTACTGTATTGAACAATCAATATCTTCCATGTCTTACATCAATTAAGCATTGTCTGGATTAAATTGAAGTTAAGCTTTGTAAACAAGTGTTGAAGCTTTGTGCCACCGTGGTTACAGCAGAATAACATTGAGTCTATCGTTTGCCTATCGTCCATGGTTTCTGTTTTCTAATTTGTTCAAATGTTTATGTAAACTATATACCTTACGCATGACAGGGACATATTTTGTGTGTATACTGCAAAATGTAGATATCCTATGTTAATTCAACTAAAATGCAATTAAATAAGCACAAACCATAGACTTCTATACAGTCCATGGCGCAAACAGAGAGTAAACATTATTCTAACATATCAAAATCCAATCATGCAATTACACAATACCGTATAAGTCTTACAGAATTAAAACCAAAGATGAGGCCAAAGGAAGTTGCTGCTGTAACACTGTGATCCAAAAGCCATCACACTGTCGCTGCTCTCTTACCTGTGAGTGTGTACAGAGCCGGATGCACTGCAGAACTCCCTCGTGTGCTCCCTTTTGGTCCAACTGAAGATGTGTTCGCGGCAGGCTCCAGAAAGAAGAGAGAGTGGAGGTGGCGGGGGAGAGGGAGGTTCAGCCCACTCTGATGGAAATGACAGCAAGCCAATGAGACACAACTCACGATGATGTGCTTCGACTTGGTGGGGATGTTTGGACCTGGACTCATTGTTAGTGCAGTCAAGAGTGTTACACTGCAGCACTGGACATCTGAAATGAACCGTGTGTTGATGTTAGTTGATACAGCTTCCATGAACGTGACTTGTAAACCAGTGGATAAAAAAAAAGACTAATCCGTGAAGGGACAGACACAAATTCAATTCATCTTCTAAGTTGGTTTTGAATTATCGATTGAACTATCGAGTTGTGTCAAGTGTTTACAGGAAGAGACAGGGAGATAGATGGCTTTTGATTTTAACTCGAGGAAGCATATTCAAATTGAAACGTCAAAGGGGAGTTCAATATTTGTCAAGTATAGGAACATTATATATTGGCCTTATTATTTTGTCAAAAGGATCCATCACTGTTTGGATCTCTTCATTGGGTCATGCATTTTAAATCCGTCTGTTTTATTATTCATATAGTCTTTATTATGATGAGAAACACTGTATTGATTTGGTAATGTTTTTGTGAAATTTGCTTGGCAAGTCAACAATGTAAATGATCATTTCACTACTACATGGTTTTAATGTAGTACAATTTATTCAGATTTAATTATTTTACTTAAAGAAAAAGAGAAAAAAAGTCATGTTTATATTACATTTCCTGCACAGACACACATGTTCTCCTGAGAGGGACGAGCACCAGGCGACTGGAGGGGACTGTGGGACCAGTCAGTCAAAGGTAATGAATATTAGAACTGCCTTTCTCTGACAGTAACAGAATACCAAACATTAGTCTCCCCTTAGCGCGCCTGTGAGCACTTTCTTTTTGGTAATAGTTTGTAACAGTCTTCTGA